>NW_025550016.1:0-43750 GCF_905237065.1 Salmo salar | reverse complement strand
AACACACAGCATGGTGTGGAGGTAGTTAGTCTCCAACACACAGCATGATGTGGAGGTAGTTAGTCTCCAACACACAGCATCGTGTGGAGGTAGTTAGTCTCCAACACAGCATGATGTGGAGGTAGTTAGTCTCCAACACACAGCATGATGTGGAGGTAGTTAGTCTCCAATACACAGCATGGTGATGGAGGTAGTTAGTCTCCAACACACAGCATGATGTGGAGGAGTGAGTCTCAACACACAGCATGATGTGGAGGTAGTTAGTCTCCAACACACAGCATGGTGTGGAGGTAGTTAGTCTCCAACACACAGCATGGTGTGGAGGTAGTTAGTCTCCAACACAAGCATGATGTGGGAGGTAGTTAGTCTCCTAAAGGACAACACACAGCATGATGTGAAGGTAGTTAGTCTCCAACACAGCATGATGTGGAGGTAGTTAGTCTCCAACACACAGCATGGTGTGGAGGTAGTTCGTCTCAACACAGCATGGTGTGGAGGTAGTTAGTCTCCAACACACAGCATGATGTGGAGGTAGTTAGTCTCCAACACACAGCATGGTGTGGAGGTAGTTAGTCCCCAACACACGTATGGTGTGGAGGTAGTTAGTCTCCCACACACAGCATGATGTTGAGGTAGTTAGTCTCCAACACACAGCATGATGTGGAGGTAGTTAGTCTCCAACACACAGCATGGTGTGGAGGTAGTTAGTCTCCAACACACAGCATGATGTGGAGGTAGTTAGTCTCCAACACACAGCATGATGTGAGGTAGTTAGTCTCCACAGGACAACACACAAGCATGGTGTGAAGGTAGTTCGTCTCAACACACAGCATGGTGGTAGGTAGTTATTCTCCTACAGGACAACACACAGCATGGTGTGAGGTAGTTAGTCTCCTACACACAGCATGATGTGGAGGTAGCTAGTCTCCAACACAAAGCATGATGTGGAGGTAGTTAGTCTCCAACACACAGCATGATGTGGAGGTAGTTAGTCTCCAACACACAGCATGGTGTGGAGGTAGTTAGTCTTCTACACACAGCATGATGTGGAGGTAGTTAGTCTCCAACACACAGCATGTTGTGGAGGTAGTTAGTCTACAACACACAGCATGGTGTGGAGGTAGTTACTCTCAACACACAGCATGATGTGGAGGTAGTTAGTCTCCAACACACAGCATGGTGTGGAGGTAGTTAGTCTCTACAGGACAACACACAGCATGGTGTGAAGGTAGTTAGTCTCTCTACACACAGCATGATGTGGAGGTAGCTAGTCTCCAACACACAGCATGATGTGGAGGTAGTTAGTCTCCTACAGGACAACACACAGCATGGTGTGGAGGTAGTTAGTCTCCTACACACAGCATGGTGTGGAGGTAGTTAGTCTACAACACACAGCATGTTGTGGAGGTAGTTAGTCTCCAACACACAGCAAGCATGGTGTGGAGGTAGTTAGTCTCCAACACACAGCATGATGTGGAGGTAGTTAGTCTCCTACAGGACAACACACAGCATGATGTGGAGGTAGTTAGTCTCCAACACACAGCATGATGTGGAAGTAGTTAGTCTCCAACAGACAGCATGATGTGGAGGTAGTTAGTCTCCTACACACAGCATGATGTGGAGGTAGCTAGTCTCCAACACACAGCATGATGTGGAGGTAGTTAGTCTCCAACACAAAGCATGGTGTGGAGGTAGTTAGTCTCCTACAACACAGCATGATGTGGAGGTAGTTAGTCTCCAACACACAGCATGTTGTGGAGGTAGTTAGTCTACAACACACAGCATGGTGTGGAGGTAGTTAGTCTCCAACACACAGCATGATGTGGAGGTAGTTAGTCTCAACACACAGCATGATGTGGAGGTAGCTAGTCTCCAACACACAGCATGATGTGGAGGTAGTTAGTCTCCAACACACAGCATGGTGTGGAGGTAGTTAGTCTCCTACAGGACAACACACAGCATGGTGTGGAGGTAGTTAGTCTCCTACACACAGCATGATGTGGAGGTAGCTAGTCTCCAACACACAGCATGATGTGGAGGTAGTTAGTCTCCTACAGGACAACACACAGCATGGTGTGGAGGTAGTTAGTCTCCTACACACAGCATGGAGTGGAGGTAGTTAGTCTACAACACACAGCATGTTGTGGAGGTAGTTAGTCTCCAACACACAGCAAGCATGGTGTGGAGGTAGTTAGTCTCCAACACACAGCATGGTGTGGAGGTAGTTAGTCTCCAACACACAGCATGATGTGGAGGTAGTTAGTCTCCAACACACAGCATCGTGTGGAGGTAGTTAGTCTCCAACACACAGCATGATGTGGAGGTAGTTAGTCTCCAATACAGCATGATGTGGAGGTAGTTAGTCTCCAACACACAGCATGATGTGGAGGTAGTTAGTCTCCAATACAGCATGGTGTGGAGGTAGTTAGTCTCCAACACACAGCATGATGTGGAGGTAGTTAGTCTCAACACACAGCATGATGTGGAGGTAGTTAGTCTCCAACACAGCATGATGTGGAGGTAGTTAGTCTCCAACACACAGCATGATGTGGAGGTAGTTAGTCTCCAACACACAGCATGATGTGGAGGTAGTTAGTCTCCAACACACAGCATGGTGTGGAGGTAGTTAGTCTCCAACACACAGCATGATGTGGAGGTAGTTAGTCTCCTACACACAGCATGGTGTGGAGGTAGTTCGTCTCAACACAGCATGGTGTGGAGGTAGTTAGTCTCCAACACACAGCATGATGTGGAGGTAGTTAGTCTCCAACACACAGCATGGTGTGGAGGTAGTTAGTCTCCAACACACAGCATGGTGTGGAGGTAGTTAGTCTCCAACACACAGCATGATGTTGAGGTAGTTAGTCTCCAACACACAGCATGATGTGGAGGTAGTTAGTCTCCAACACACAGCATGGTGTGGAGGTAGTTAGTCTCCAACACACAGCATGATGTGGAGGTAGTTAGTCTCCAACACACAGCATGATGTGGAGGTAGTTAGTCTCCTACAGGACAACACACAGCATGGTGTGAAGGTAGTTCGTCTCCAACACACAGCATGTGTGTAGGTAGTTATTCTCCCAGGACAACACACAGCATGGTGTGGAGGTAGTTAGTCTCCTACACACAGCATGATGTGGAGGTAGCTAGTCTCCAACACAAAGCATGATGTGGAGGTAGTTAGTCTCCAACACACAGCATGATGTGGAGGTAGTTAGTCTCCAACACACAGCATGATGTGGAGGTAGTTAGTCTCCAACACACAGCATGATGTGGAGGTAGTTAGTCTCCTACAGGACAACACACAGCATGGTGTGGAGGTAGTTAGTCTCCTACACACAGCATGGTGTGGAGGTAGTTAGTCTACAACACACAGCATGTTGTGGAGGTAGTTAGTCTCCAACACACAGCAAGCATGGTGTGGAGGTAGTTAGTCTCCAACACACAGCATGATGTGGAGGTAGTTAGTCTCCTACAGGACAACACACAGCATGATGTGGAGGTAGTTAGTCTCCAACACACAGCATGATGTGGAAGTAGTTAGTCTCCAACAGACAGCATGATGTGGAGGTAGTTAGTCTCCTACACACAGCATGATGTGGAGGTAGCTAGTCTCCAACACACAGCATGATGTGGAGGTAGTTAGTCTCCAACACAAAGCATGGTGTGGAGGTAGTTAGTCTCCTACAGGACAACACACAGCATGGTGTGGAGGTAGTTAGTCTCCGACACATAGCATGATGTGGAGGTAGTTAGTCTCCAACACACAGCATGTTGTGGAGGTAGTTAGTCTACAACACACAGCATGGTGTGGAGGTAGTTAGTCTCCAACACACAGCATGATGTGGAGGTAGTTAGTCTCCAACACACAGCATGATGTGGAGGTAGCTAGTCTCCAACACACAGCATGATGTGGAGGTAGTTAGTCTCCAACACACAGCATGGTGTGGAGGTAGTTAGTCTCCTACAGGACAACACACAAGCATGGTGTGGAGGTAGTTAGTCTCCTACACACAGCATGATGTGGAGGTAGCTAGTCTCCAACACACAGCATGATGTGGAGGTAGTTAGTCTCCTACAGGACAACACACAGCATGGTGTGGAGGTAGTTAGTCTCCTACACACAGCATGGCGTGGAGGTAGTTAGTCTACAACACACAGCATGTTGTGGAGGTAGTTAGTCTCCAACACACAGCAAGCATGGTGTGGAGGTAGTTAGTCTCCAACACACAGCATGGTGTGGAGGTAGTTAGTCTCCAACACACAGCATGATGTGGAGGTAGTTAGTCTCCAACACACAGCATCGTGTGGAGGTAGTTAGTCTCCAACACACAGCATGATGTGGAGGTAGTTAGTCTCCAATACAGCATGATGTGGAGTAGTTAGTCTCCAACACACAGCATGATGTGGAGGTAGTTAGTCTCCAATACAGCATGGTGTGGAGGTAGTTAGTCTCCAACACACAGCATGATGTGGAGGTAGTTAGTCTCCAACACACAGCATGATGTGGAGGTAGTTATTCTCCAACACAGCATGATGTGGAGGTAGTTAGTCTCCAACACACAGCATGATGTGGAGTAGTTAGTCTCCAACACAGCATGATGTGGAGGTAGTTAGTCTCCAACACACAGCATGGTGTGGAGGTAGTTAGTCTCCAACACACAGCATGGTGTGGAGGTAGTTAGTCTCCAACACACAGCATGATGTGGAGGTAGTTAGTCTCCTAAAGGACAACACACAGCATGGTGTGAAGGTAGTTAGTCTCCAACACACAGCATGATGTGGAGGTAGTTAGTCTCCACACACAGCATGGTGTGGAGGTAGTTCGTCTCCAACACAGCATGGTGTGGAGGTAGTTAGTCTCCAACACACAGCATGATGAGGAGGTAGTTAGTCTCCAACACACAGCATGGTGTGGAGGTAGTTAGTCTCCAACACACAGCATGGTGTGGAGGTAGTTTGTCTCCAACACACAGCATGATGTTGAGGTAGTTAGTCTCCAACACACAGCATGATGTGGAGGTAGTTAGTCTCCAACACACAGCATGGTGTGGAGGTAGTTAGTCTCCAACACACAGCATGATGTGGAGGTAGTTAGTCTCCAACACACAGCATGATGTGGAGGTAGTTAGTCTCCTACAGGACAACACACAGCATGGTGTGAAGGTAGTTCGTCTCCAACACACAGCATGGTGTGTAGGTAGTTATTCTCCTACAGGACAACACACAGCATGGTGTGGAGGTAGTTAGTCTCCTACACACAGCATGATGTGGAGGTAGCTAGTCTCCAACACAAAGCATGATGTGGAGGTAGTTAGTCTCCAACACACAGCATGATGTGGAGGTAGTTAGTCTCCAACACACAGCATGGTGTGGAGGTAGTTAGTCTCTACACACAGCATGATGTGGAGGTAGTTAGTCTCCAACACACAGCATGTTGTGGAGGTAGTTAGTCTACAACACACAGCATGGTGTGGAGGTAGTTAGTCTCCAACACACAGCATGATGTGGAGGTAGTTAGTCTCCAACACACAGCATGGTGTGGAGGTAGTTAGTCTCCTACAGGACAACACACAGCATGGTGTGAAGGTAGTTAGTCTCCTACACACAGCATGATGTGGAGGTAGCTAGTCTCCAACACACAGCATGATGTGGAGGTAGTTAGTCTCCTACAGGACAACACACAGCATGGTGTGGAGGTAGTTAGTCTCCTACACACAGCATGGTGTGGAGGTAGTTAGTCTACAACACACAGCATGTTGTGGAGGTAGTTAGTCTCCAACACACAGCAAGCATGGTGTGGAGGTAGTTAGTCTCCAACACACAGCATGATGTGGAGGTAGTTAGTCTCCTACAGGACAACACACAGCATGATGTGGAGGTAGTTAGTCTCCAACACACAGCATGATGTGGAAGTAGTTAGTCTCCAACAGACAGCATGATGTGGAGGTAGTTAGTCTCCTACACACAGCATGATGTGGAGGTAGCTAGTCTCCAACACACAGCATGATGTGGAGGTAGTTAGTCTCCAACACACAGCATGATGTGGAGGTAGTTAGTCTCCCAACACACAGCATGGTGTGGAGGTAGTTAGTCTCCTACACACAGCATGATGTGGAGGTAGCTAGTCTCCAACACACAGCATGATGTGGAGGTAGTTAGTCTCCAACACACAGCATGATGTGGAGGTAGTTAGTCTCCAACACACAGCATGGTGTGGAGGTAGTTAGTCTCCACACACAGCATGATGTGGAGGTAGCTAGTCTCCTACACACAGCATGGTGAGGAGGTAGTTAGTCTCCACACACAGCATGATGTGGAGGTAGCTAGTCTCCAACACACAGCATGATGTGGAGGTAGTTAGTCTCCACAGCACACACAGCATGATGTGGAGGTAGTTAGTCTCCAACACACAGCATGATGTGGAAGTAGTTAGTCTCCAACACACAGCATGATGTGGAAGTAGTTAGTCTCCAACACACAGCATGATGTGGAGGTAGTTAGTCTCCAACACACAGCATGATGTGGAGGTAGTTAGTCTCCAACACACAGCATGGTGTGGAGGTAGTTAGTCTCCAACACACAGCATCGTGTGGAGGTAGTTAGTCTCCAACACACAGCATGATTTGGAGGTAGTTAGTCTCCAATACAGCATGATGTGGAGGTAGTTAGTCTCCAACACACAGCATGATGTGGAGGTAGTTAGTCTCCAATACAGCATGGTGTGGAGGTAGTTAGTCTCCAACACACAGCATGATGTGGAGGTAGTTAGTCTCCAACACACAGCATGGTGTGGAGGTAGTTAGTCTCCTACAGGACAACACACAGCATGGTGTGAAGGTAGTTAGTCTCCTACACACAGCATGATGTGGAGGTAGCTAGTCTCCAACACACAGCATGATGTGGAGGTAGTTAGTCTCCTACAGGACAACACACAGCATGGTGTGGAGGTAGTTAGTCTCCTACACACAGCATGGTGTGGAGGTAGTTAGTCTACAACACACAGCATGTTGTGGAGGTAGTTAGTCTCCAACACACAGCATGCATGGTGTGGAGGTAGTTAGTCTCCAACACACAGCATGATGTGGAGGTAGTTAGTCTCCTACAGGACAACACACAGCATGATGTGGAGGTAGTTAGTCTCCAACACACAGCATGATGTGGAAGTAGTTAGTCTCCAACAGACAGCATGATGTGGAGGTAGTTAGTCTCCTACACACAGCATGATGTGGAGGTAGCTAGTCTCCAACACACAGCATGATGTGGAGGTAGTTAGTCTCCAACACACAGCATGGTGTGGAGGTAGTTAGTCTCCTACAGGACAACACACAGCATGGTGTGGAGGTAGTTAGTCTCCTACACACAGCATGATGTGGAGGTAGTTAGTCTCCTACACACAGCATGATGTGGAGGTAGTTAGTCTCCAACACACAGCATGATGTGGAGGTAGTTAGTCTCCAACACACAGCATGGTGTGGAGGTAGTTAGTCTCCTACACACAGCATGATGTGGAGGTAGCTAGTCTCCTACACACAGCATGGTGAGGAGGTAGTTAGTCTCCTACACACAGCATGATGTGGAGGTAGCTAGTCTCCAACACACAGCATGATGTGGAGGTAGTTAGTCTCCTACAGGACAACACACAGCATGATGTGGAGGTAGTTAGTCTCAACACACAGCATGATGTGGATGTAGTTAGTCTCCAACACACAGCATGATGTGGAAGTAGTTAGTCTCCAACACACAGCATGATGTGGAGGTAGTTAGTCTCCAACACACAGCATGATGTGGAGGTAGTTAGTCTCCAACACACAGCATGGTGTGCAGGTAGTTAGTCTCCAACACACAGCATCGTGTGGAGGTAGTTAGTCTCCAACACACAGCATGATTTGGAGGTAGTTAGTCTCCAATCACAGCATGATGTGGAGGTAGTTAGTCTCCAACACACAGCATGATGTGGAGGTAGTTAGTCTCCAACACAGCATGGTGTGGAGGTAGTTAGTCTCCAACACACAGCATGATGTGGAGGTAGTTAGTCTCCAACACACAGCATGATGTGGAGGTAGTTAGTCTAAAACACAGCATGATGTGGAGGTAGTTAGTCTCCAACACACAGCATGATGTGGAGGTAGTTAGTCTCCAACACAGCATGATGTGGAGGTAGTTAGTCTCCAACACACAGCATGATGTGGAGGTAGTTAGTCTCCTACACACAGCATGATGTGGAGGTAGCTAGTCTCCAACACACAGCATGATGTGGAGGTAGTTAGTCTCCAACACACAGCATGATGTGGAGGTAGTTAGTCTCCAACACACAGCATGGTGTGGAGGTAGTTAGTCTCCTACACACAGCATGATGTGGAGGTAGTTAGTCTCCAACACACAGCATGTTGTGGAGGTAGTTAGTCTACAACACACAGCATGGTGTGGAGGTAGTTAGTCTCCAACACACAGCATGATGTGGAGGTAGTTAGTCTCCAACACACAGCATGATGTGGAGGTAGCTAGTCTCCAACACACAGCATGATGTGGAGGTAGTTAGTCTCCAACACACAGCATGGTGTGGAGGTAGTTAGTCTCCTACAGGACAACACACAGCATGGTGTGGAGGTAGTTAGTCTCCTACACACAGCATGATGTGGAGGTAGCTAGTCTCCAACACACAGCATGATGTGGAGGTAGTTAGTCTCCTACAGGACAACACACAGCATGGTGTGGAGGTAGTTAGTCTCCTACACACAGCATGGTGTGGAGGTAGTTAGTCTACAACACACATCATGTTGTGGAGGTACTTAGTCTCCAACACACAGCAAGCATGGTGTGGAGGTAGTTAGTCTCCAACACACAGCATGGTGTGGAGGTAGTTAGTCTCCAACACACAGCATGATGTGGAGGTAGTTAGTCTCCAACACACAGCATCGTGTGGAGGTAGTTAGTCTCCAACACACAGCATGATTTGGAGGTAGTTAGTCTCCAATACAGCATGATGTGGAGGTAGTTAGTCTCCAACACACAGCATGATGTGGAGGTAGTTAGTCTCCAATACAGCATGGTGTGGAGGTAGTTAGTCTCCAACACACAGCATGATGTGGAGGTAGTTAGTCTCCAACACACAGCATGATGTGGAGGTAGTTAGTCTCCAACACAGCATGATGTGGAGGTAGTTAGTCTCCAACACACAGCATGATGTGGAGGTAGTTAGTCTCCAACACAGCATGATGTGGAGGTAGTTAGTCTCCAACACACAGCATGGTGTGGAGGTAGTTAGTCTCCAACACACAGCATGGTGTGGAGGTAGTTAGTCTCCACACACACAGCATGATGTGGAGGTAGTTAGTCTCTAAGGACAACACACAGCATGGTGTGAAGGTAGTTAGTCTCCAACACACAGCATGATGTGGAGGTAGTTAGTCTCCAACACACAGCATGGTGTGGAGGTAGTTCGTCTCCACAGGACAACACACAGCATGGTGTGAAGGTAGTTAGTCTCCTACACACAGCATGATGTGGAGGTAGCTAGTCTCCAACACACAGCATGATGTGGAGGTAGTTAGTCTCCTACAGGACAACACACATCATGGTGTGGAGGTAGTTAGTCTCCAATACACAGCATGGTGTGGAGGTAGTTAGTCTACAACACACAGCATGTTGTGGAGGTAGTTAGTCTCCAACACACTGCAAGCATGGTGTGGAGGTAGTTAGTCTCCAACACACAGCATGGTGTGGAGGTAGTTAGTCTCCAACACACAGCATGATGTGGAGGTAGTTAGTCTCCAACACACAGCATCGTGTGGAGGTAGTTAGTCTCCAACACACAGCATGATGTGGAGGTAGTTAGTCTCCAACACACAGCATGATGTGTAAGTAGTTAGTCTCCAACATTCAGCATGATTTGGAGGTAGTTAGTCTCCTACACACAGCATGATGTGGAGGTAGTTAGTCTCCAACACACAGCATGATGTGGAGGTAGTTAGTCTCCAACACACAGCATGGTGTGGAGGTAGTTAGTCTCCTACAGGACAACACACAGCATGGTGTGGAGGTAGTTAGTCTCCTACACACAGCATGATGTGGAGGTAGCTAGTCTCCAACACACAGCATGATGTGGAGGTAGTTAGTCTCCAACACACAGCATGATGTGGAGGTAGTTAGTCTCCAACACACAGCATGGTGTGGAGGTAGTTAGTCTCCTACACACAGCATGATGTGGAGGTAGTTAGTCTCCAACACACAGCATGTTGTGGAGGTAGTTAGTCTCACAACACACAGCATGGTGTGGAGGTAGTTAGTCTCCAACACACAGCATGATGTGGAGGTAGTTAGTCTCCAACACACAGCATGATGTGGAGGTAGCTAGTCTCCAACACACAGCATGATGTGGAGGTAGTTAGTCTCCAACACACAGCATGGTGTGGAGGTAGTTAGTCTCCTACAGGACAACACACAGCATGGTGTGGAGGTAGTTAGTCTCCAACACACAGCATGATGTGGAGGTAGCTAGTCTCCAACACACAGCATGATGTGGAGGTAGTTAGTCTCCTACAGGACAACACACAGCATGGTGTGGAGGTAGTTCGTCTCCTACACACAGCATGATGTGGAGGTAGCTAGTCTCCAACACACAGCATGATGTGGAGGTAGTTAGTCTCCAACAGGACAAACACAGCATGGTGTGGAGGTAGTTAGTCTACAACACACAGCATGTTGGGGAGGTAGTTAGTCTCCAACACACAGCAAGCATGGTGTGGAGGTAGTTAGTCTCCAACACACAGCATGGTGTGGAGGTAGTTAGTCTCCTACACACAGCATGATGTGGAGGTAGCTAGTCTCCAACACACAGCATGATGTGGAGGTAGTTAGTCTCCAACACACAGCATGGTGTGGAGGTAGTTAGTCTCCTACAGGACAACACACAGCATGGTGTGGAGGTAGTTAGTCTCCTACACACAGCATGATGTGGAGGTAGCTAGTCTCCAACACACAGCATCGTGTGGAGGTAGTTAGTCTCCAACACACAGCATGATGTGGAGGTAGTTAGTCTCCTACAGGACAACACACAGCATGATGTGGAGGTAGTTAGTCTCCAACACACGGCATGAATTGGAAGTAGTTAGTCTCCAACAGACAGCATGATGTGGAGGTAGTTAGTCTCCTACACACAGCATGATGTGGAGGTAGCTAGTCTCCAACACACAGCATGATGTGGAGGTAGTTAGTCTCCAACACACAGCATGGTGTGGAGGTAGTTAGTCTCCTACAGGACAACACACAGCATGGTGTGGAGGTAGTTAGTCTCCTACACACAGCATGATGTGGAGGTAGCTAGTCTCCAACACACAGCATGATGTGGAGGTAGTTAGTCTCCAACACACAGCATGATGTGGAGGTAGTTAGTCTCCAACACACAGCATGGTGTGGAGGTAGTTAGTCTCCTACACACAGCATGATGTGGAGGTAGTTAGTCTCCAACACACAGCATGTTGTGGAGGTAGTTAGTCTCCAACACACAGCATGGTGTGGAGGTAGTTAGTCTCCAACACACAGCATGATGTGGAGGTAGTTAGTCTCCAACACACAGCATGATGTGGAGGTAGCTAGTCTCCAACACACAGCATGATGTGGAGGTAGTTAGTCTCCAACACACAGCATGGTGTGGAGGTAGTTAGTCTCCTACAACACACAGCATGGTGTGGAGGTAGTTAGTCTCCTACACACAGCATGATGTGGAGGTAGCTAGTCTCCAACACACAGCATGATGTGGAGGTAGTTAGTCTCCTACAGGACAACACACAGCATGGTGTGAAGGTAGTTAGTCTCCTACACACAGCATGATGTGGAGGTAGCTAGTCTCCAACACACAGCATGATGTGGAGGTAGTTAGTCTCCTACAGGACAACACACAGCATGGTGTGGAGGTAGTTAGTCTCCTACACACAGCATGGTGTTGAGGTAGTTAGTCTACAACACACAGCATGTTGTGGAGGTAGTTAGTCTCCAACACACAGCAAGCATGGTGTGGAGGTAGTTAGTCTCCAACACACAGCATGGTGTGGAGGTAGTTAGTCTCCAACACACAGCATGATGTGGAGGTAGTTAGTCTCCAACACACAGCATGATGTGGAGGTAGTTAGTCTCCAACACACAGCATGATGTGGAGGTAGTTAGTCTCCAACACACAGCATGGTGTGGAGGTAGTTAGTCTCCTACAGGACAACACACAGCATGGTGTGAAGGTAGTTAGTCTCCTACACACAGCATGATGTGGAGGTAGCTAGTCTCCAACACACAGCATGATGTGGAGGTAGTTAGTCTCCTACAACACACAGCATGGTGTGGAGGTAGTTAGTCTACAACACACAGCATGTTGTGGAGGTAGTTAGTCTCCAACACACAGCAAGCATGGTGTGGAGGTAGTTAGTCTCCAACACACAGCATGATGTGGAGGTAGTTAGTCTCCTACAGGACAACACACAGCATGATGTGGAGGTAGTTAGTCTCCAACACACAGCATGATGTGGAGGTAGTTAGTCTCCAACACACAGCATGATGTGGAGGTAGTTAGTCTCCTACACACAGCATGATGTGGAGGTAGCTAGTCTCCAACACACAGCATGATGTGGAGGTAGTTAGTCTCCAACACACAGCATGGTGTGGAGGTAGTTAGTCTCCTACAGGACAACACACAGCATGGTGTGGAGGTAGTTAGTCTCCTACACACAGCATGATGTGGAGGTAGCTAGATCTCCAACACACAGCATGATGTGGAGGTAGTTAGTCTCCAACACACAGCATGATGTGGAGGTAGTTAGTCTCCAACACACAGCATGGTGTGGAGGTAGTTAGTCTCCTACACACAGCATGATGTGGAGGTAGCTAGTCTCCAACACACAGCATGGTGAGGAGGTAGTTAGTCTCCTACACACAGCATGATGTGGAGGTAGCTAGTCTCCAACACACAGCATGATGTGGAGGTAGTTAGTCTCCTACAGGACAACACACAGCATGATGTGGAGGTAGTTAGTCTCCAACACACAGCATGATGTGGAGGTAGTTAGTCTCCAACACACAGCATGATGTGGAGGTAGTTGGTCTCCAACACACAGCATGATGTGGAGGTAGCTAGTCTCAACACACAGCATGATGTGGAGGTAGTTAGTCTCCAACACACAGCATGGTGTGGAGGTAGTTAGTCTCCTACAGGACAACACACAGCATGGTGTGGAGGTAGTTAGTCTCCAACACACAGCATGATGTGGAGGTAGTTAGTCTCCAACACACAGCATGATGTGGAGGTAGTTAGTCTCCAACACACAGCATGATGTGGAGGTAGTTAGTCTCCTACACACAGCATGATGTGGAGGTAGTTAGTCTCCAACACACAGCATGATGTGGAGGTAGTTAGTCTCCAACACACAGCATGGTGTGGAGGTAGTTAGTCTCCACCAACACACAGCATGATGTGGAGGTAGTTAGTCTCCTACACACAGCATGATGTGGAGGTAGCTAGTCTCCAACACACAGCATGATGTGGAGGTAGTTAGTCTCCTACAGGACAACACACAGCATGGTGTGGAGGTAGTTAGTCTCCTACACACAGCATGGCGTGGAGGTAGTTAGTCTACAACACACATCATGTTGTGGAGGTAGTTAGTCTCCAACACACAGCAAGCATGGTGTGGAGGTAGTTAGTCTCCAACACACAGCATGGTGTGGAGGTAGTTAGTCTCCAACACACAGCATGATGTGGAGGTAGTTAGTCTCCAACACACAGCATCGTGTGGAGGTAGTTAGTCTCCAACACACAGCATGATTTGGAGGTAGTTAGTCTCAACACACAGCATGATGTGGAGGTAGTTAGTCTCCAATACAGCATGGTGTGGAGGTAGTTAGTCTCCAACACACAGCATGATGTGGAGGTAGTTAGTCTCCAACACACAGCATGATGTGGAGGTAGTTAGTCTCCAACACAGCATGATGTGGAGGTAGTTAGTCTCCAACACACAGCATGATGTGGAGGTAGTTAGTCTCCAACACAGCATGATGTGGAGGTAGTTAGTCTCCAACACACAGCATGGTGTGGAGGTAGTTAGTCTCCAACACACAGCATGATGTGGAGGTAGTTAGTCTCCAACACAGCATGATGTGGAGGTAGTTAGTCTCAGCAACACACAGCATGGTGTGAAGGTAGTTCGTCTCCAACACACAGCATGATGTGGAGGTAGTTAGTCTCCAACACACAGCATGGTGTGGAGGTAGTTAGTCTCCTACAGGACAACACACAGCATGGTGTGAAGGTAGTTAGTCTCCTACACACAGCATGATGTGGAGGTAGCTAGTCTCCAACACACAGCATGATGTGGAGGTAGTTAGTCTCCTACAGGACAACACACAGCATGGTGTGGAGGTAGTTAGTCTCCTACACACAGCATGGTGTGGAGGTAGTTAGTCTACAACACACAGCATGTTGTGGAGGTAGTTAGTCTCCAACACACTGCAAGCATGGTGTGGAGGTAGTTAGTCTCCAACACACAGCATGGTGTGGAGGTAGTTAGTCTCAACACACAGCATGATGTGGAGGTAGTTAGTCTCCAACACACAGCATCGTGTGGAGGTAGTTAGTCTCCAACACACAGCATGATGTGGAGGTAGTTAGTCTCCTACAGGACAACACACAGCATGATGTGGAGGTAGTTAGTCTCCAAAACACAGCATGATGTGTAAGTAGTTAGTCTCCAACAGACAGCATGATGTGGAGGTAGTTAGTCTCCTACACACAGCATGATGTGGAGGTAGCTAGTCTCCAACACACAGCATGATGTGGAGGTAGTTAGTCTCCAACACACAGCATGGTGTGGAGGTAGTTAGTCTCCTACAGACAACACACAGCATGGTGTGGAGGTAGTTAGTCTCCTACACACAGCATGATGTGGAGGTAGCTAGTCTCCAACACACAGCATGATGTGGAGGTAGTTAGTCTCCAACACACAGCATGATGTGGAGGTAGTTAGTCTCCAACACACAGCATGATGTGGAGGTAGTTAGTCTCCACACACAGCATGATGTGGAGGTAGTTAGTCTCCAACACACAGCATGGTGTGGAGGTAGTTAGTCTCCAACACACAGCATGGTGTGGAGGTAGTTAGTCTCCAACACACAGCATGATGTGGAGGTAGTTAGTCTCCAACACACAGCATGGTGTGGAGGTAGTTCGTCTCCAACACACAGCATGATGTGGAGGTAGTTAGTCTCCAACACACAGCATGGTGTGGAGGTAGTTAGTCTCCTACAGGACAACACACAGCATGGTGTGAAGGTAGTTAGTCTCCTACACACAGCATGATGTGGAGGTAGCTAGTCTCCAACACACAGCATGATGTGGAGGTAGTTAGTCTCCTACAGGACAACACACAGCATGGTGTGGAGGTAGTTAGTCTCCTACACACAGCATGGTGTGGAGGTAGTTAGTCTACAACACACAGCATGTTGTGGAGGTAGTTAGTCTCCAACACACTGCAAGCATGGTGTGGAGGTAGTTAGTCTCAACACACAGCATGGTGTGGAGGTAGTTAGTCTCCAACACACAGCATGATGTGGAGGTAGTTAGTCTCCAACACACAGCATCGTGTGGAGGTAGTTAGTCTCCAACACACAGCATGATGTGGAGGTAGTTAGTCTCCTACAGGACAACACACAGCATGATGTGGAGGTAGTTAGTCTCCAACACACAGCATGATGTGTAAGTAGTTAGTCTCCAACAGACAGCATGATGTGGAGGTAGTTAGTCTCCTACACACAGCATGATGTGGAGGTAGCTAGTCTCCAACACACAGCATGATGTGGAGGTAGTTAGTCTCCAACACACAGCATGGTGTGGAGGTAGTTAGTCTCCTACAGGACAACACACAGCATGGTGTGGAGGTAGTTAGTCTCCTACACACAGCATGATGTGGAGGTAGCTAGTCTCCAACACACAGCATGATGTGGAGGTAGTTAGTCTCCAACACACAGCATGATGTGGAGGTAGTTAGTCTCCAACACACAGCATGATGTGGAGGTAGTTAGTCTCCAACACACAGCATGATGTGGAGGTAGTTAGTCTCCAACACACAGCATGTTGTGGAGGTAGTTAGTCTACAACACACAGCATGGTGTGGAGGTAGTTAGTCTCCAACACACAGCATGATGTGGAGGTAGTTAGTCTCCAACACACAGCATGATGTGGAGGTAGCTAGTCTCCAACACACAGCATGATGTGGAGGTAGTTAGTCTCCAACACACAGCATGGTGTGGAGGTAGTTAGTCTCCTACAGGACAACACACAGCATGGTGTGGAGGTAGTTAGTCTCCTACACACAGCATGATGTGGAGGTAGCTAGTCTCCAACACACAGCATGATGTGGAGGTAGTTAGTCTCCTACAGGACAACACACAGCATGGTGTGGAGGTAGTTAGTCTCCTACACACAGCATGGTGTGGAGGTAGTTAGTCTACAACACACAGCATGTTGTGGAGGTAGTTAGTCTCCAACACACGCAAGCATGGTGTGGAGGTAGTTAGTCTCCAACACACAGCATGGTGTGGAGGTAGTTAGTCTCCAACACACAGCATGATGTGGAGGTAGTTAGTCTCCAACACACAGCATCGTGTGGAGGTAGTTAGTCTCAACACACAGCATGATGTGGAGGTAGTTAGTCTCCTACAGGACAACACACAGCATGATGTGGAGGTAGTTAGTCTCCAACACACAGCATGATGTGTAAGTAGTTAGTCTCCAACAGACAGCATGATGTGGAGGTAGTTAGTCTCCTACACACAGCATGATGTGGAGGTAGCTAGTCTCCAACACACAGCATGATGTGGAGGTAGTTAGTCTCCAACACACAGCATGGTGTGGAGGTAGTTAGTCTCCTACAGGACAACACACAGCATGATGTGGAGGTAGTTAGTCTCCTACACACAGCATGATGTGGAGGTAGCTAGTCTCCAACACACAGCATGATGTGGAGGTAGTTAGTCTCCAACACACAGCATGATGTGGAGGTAGTTAGTCTCCAACACACAGCATGGTGTGGAGGTAGTTAGTCTCCTACACACAGCATGATGTGGAGGTAGTTAGTCTCCAACACACAGCATGTTGTGGAGGTAGTTAGTCTACAACACACAGCATGGTGTGGAGGTAGTTAGTCTCCAACACACAGCATGATGTGGAGGTAGTTAGTCTCCAACACACAGCATGATGTGGAGGTAGCTAGTCTCCAACACACAGCATGATGTGGAGGTAGTTAGTCTCCAACACACAGCATGGTGTGGAGGTAGTTAGTCTCCTACAGGACAACACACAGCATGGTGTGGAGGTAGTTAGTCTCCTACACACAGCATGATGTGGAGGTAGCTAGTCTCCAACACACAGCATGATGTGGAGGTAGTTAGTCTCCTACAGGACAACACACAGCATGGTGTGAAGGTAGTTAGTCTCCTACACACAGCATGATGTGGAGGTAGCTAGTCTCCAACACACAGCATGATGTGGAGGTAGTTAGTCTCCTACAGGACAACACACAGCATGGTGTGGAGGTAGTTAGTCTCCACACACAGCATGGTGTGGAGGTAGTTAGTCTACAACACACAGCATGTTGTGGAGGTAGTTAGTCTCCAACACACAGCAAGCATGGTGTGGAGGTAGTTAGTCTCCAACACACAGCATGGTGTGGAGGTAGTTAGTCTCCAACACACAGCATGATGTGGAGGTAGTTAGTCTCCAACACACAGCATCGTGTGGAGGTAGTTAGTCTCCAACACACAGCATGATGTGGAGGTAGTTAGTCTCCAAACACAGCATGATGTGGAGGTAGTTAGTCTCCAACACACAGCATGATGTGGAGGTAGTTAGTCTCCAACACACAGCATGATGTGGAGGTAGTTAGTCTCCAACACACAGCATGATGTGGAGGTAGTTAGTCTCCAACACACAGCATGATGTGGAGGTAGTTAGTCTCCTAAAACACAGCATGATGTGGAGGTAGTTAGTCTCCAACACACAGCATGGTGTGGAGGTAGTTAGTCTCCAACACACAGCATGGTGTGGAGGTAGTTAGTCTCCAACACACAGCATGATGTGGAGGTAGTTAGTCTCCTACAGGACAACACACAGCATGGTGTGAAGGTAGTTAGTCTCCTACACACAGCATGATGTGGAGGTAGCTAGTCTCCAACACACAGCATGATGTGGAGGTAGTTAGTCTCCTACAGGACAACACACAGCATGGTGTGGAGGTAGTTAGTCTCCTACACACAGCATGATGTGGAGGTAGTTAGTCTACAACACACAGCATGTTGTGGAGGTAGTTAGTCTCCAACACACGCAAGCATGGTGTGGAGGTAGTTAGTCTCCAACACACAGCATGGTGTGGAGGTAGTTAGTCTCCAACACACAGCATGTTGTGGAGTTAGTTAGTCTCAACACACACAGCATCGTGTGGAGGTAGTTAGTCTCCAACACACAGCATGATGTGGAGGTAGTTAGTCTCCTACAGGACAACACACAGCATGATGTGGAGGTAGTTAGTCTCCAACACACAGCATGATGTGGAAGTAGTTAGTCTCCAACAGACAGCATGATTTGGAGGTAGTTAGTCTCCTACACACAGCATGATGTGGAGGTAGCTAGTCTCCAACACACAGCATGATGTGGAGGTAGTTAGTCTCCAACACACAGCATGGTGTGGAGGTAGTTAGTCTCCTACAGGACAACACACAGCATGGTGTGGAGGTAGTTAGTCTCCTACACACAGCATGATGTGGAGGTAGCTAGTCTCCAACACACAGCATGATGTGGAGGTAGTTAGTCTCCAACACACAGCATGATGTGGAGGTAGTTAGTCTCCAACACACAGCATGGTGTGGAGGTAGTTAGTCTCCTACACACAGCATGATGTGGAGGTAGTTAGTCTCCAACACACAGCATGTTGTGGAGGTAGTTAGTCTACAACACACAGCATGATGTGGAGGTAGTTAGTCTCCAACACACAGCATGATGTGGAGGTAGTTAGTCTCCCAACACACAGCATGATGTGGAGGTAGTTAGTCTCCAACACACAGCATGATGTGGAGGTAGTTAGTCTCCAACACACAGCATGGTGTGGAGGTAGTTAGTCTCCTACAGGACACACACAGCATGATGTGGAGGTAGTTAGTCTCCTACACACAGCATGATGTGGAGGTAGCTAGTCTCCAACACACAGCATGGTGTGGAGGTAGTTAGTCTCCTACAGGACAACACACAGCATGGTGTGAAGGTAGTTCGTCTCCTACACACAGCATGATGTGGAGGTAGCTAGTCTCCAACACACAGCATGATGTGGAGGTAGTTAGTCTCCTCGCAACACACAGCATGGTGTGGAGGTAGTTAGTCTCCTACACACAGCATGATGTGGAGGTAGTTAGTCTACAACACACAGCATGTTGTGGAGGTAGTTAGTCTCCAACACACAGCAGCATGGTGTGGAGGTAGTTAGTCTCCAACACACAGCATGGTGTGGAGGTAGTTAGTCTCCAACACACAGCATGATGTGGAGGTAGTTAGTCTCCAACACACAGCATGGTGTGGAGGTAGTTAGTCTCAACACACAGCATGATGTGGAGGTAGTTAGTCTCCCAAACACACAGCATGATGTGGAGGTAGTTAGTCTCCAACACACAGCATGATGTGGAGGTAGTTAGTCTCCTACACACAGCATGATGTGGAGGTAGCTAGTCTCCAACACACAGCATGATGTGGAGGTAGTTAGTCTCCAACACACAGCATGGTGTGGAGGTAGTTAGTCTCCTACAGGACAACACACAGCATGGTGTGGAGGTAGTTAGTCTCCTACACACAGCATGATGTGGAGGTAGCTAGTCTCCAACACACAGCATGATGTGGAGGTAGTTAGTCTCCAACACACAGCATGATGTGGAGGTAGTTAGTCTCCAACACACAGCATGGTGTGGAGGTAGTTAGTCTCCTACACACAGCATGATGTGGAGGTAGTTAGTCTCCAACACACAGCATGTTGTGGAGGTAGTTAGTCTACAACACACAGCATGGTGTGGAGGTAGTTAGTCTCCAACACACAGCATGATGTGGAGGTAGTTAGTCTCCTACAGGACAACACACAGCATGATGTGGAGGTAGTTAGTCTCCAACACACAGCATGATGTGGAGGTAGTTAGTCTCCAACACACAGCATGGTGTGGAGGTAGTTAGTCTCCTACAGGACAACACACAGCATGGTGTGGAGGTAGTTAGTCTCCTAACACACAGCATGATGTGGAGGTAGTTAGTCTCCAACACACAGCATGATGTGGAGGTAGTTAGTCTCCTACAGGACAACACACAGCATGGTGTGGAGGTAGTTAGTCTCCAACACACAGCATGATGTGGAGGTAGTTAGTCTCCAACACACAGCATGATGTGGAGGTAGTTAGTCTCCAACACACAGCATGATGTGGAGGTAGTTAGTCTCCAACACACAGCATGATGTGGAGGTAGTTAGTCTCCAACACACAGCATGATGTGGAGGTAGTTAGTCTCCAACACACAGCATGATGTGGAGGTAGTTAGTCTCAACACACAGCATGATGTGGAGGTAGTTAGTCTCCTACAGGACAACACACAGCATGGTGTGGAGGTAGTTAGTCTCCAACACACAGCATGATGTGGAGGTAGTTTGTCTCCAACACACAGCATGATGTGGAGGTAGTTAGTCTCCAACACACAGCATGGTGTGGAGGTAGTTAGTCTCCTACACACAGCATGATGTGGAGGTAGTTAGTCTCCAACACACAGCATGTTGTGGAGGTAGTTAGTCTACAACACACAGCATGGTGTGGAGGTAGTTAGTCTCCAACACACAGCATGATGTGGAGGTAGTTAGTCTCCAACACACAGCATGATGTGGAGGTAGCTAGTCTCCAACACACAGCATGATGTGGAGGTAGTTAGTCTCCAACACACAGCATGGTGTGGAGGTAGTTAGTCTCCTACACACAGCATGATGTGGAGGTAGCTAGTCTCCAACACACAGCATGATGTGGAGGTAGTTAGTCTCCTACAGGACAACACACAGCATGGTGTGGAGGTAGTTAGTCTCCTACACACAGCATGGCGTGGAGGTAGTTAGTCTACAACACACATCATGTTGTGGAGGTAGTTAGTCTCCAACACACAGCAAGCATGGTGTGGAGGTAGTTAGTCTCCAACACACAGCATGGTGTGGAGGTAGTTAGTCTCCAACACACAGCATGATGTGGAGGTAGTTAGTCTCCAACACACAGCATCGTGTGGAGGTAGTTAGTCTCCAACACACAGCATGATTTGGAGGTAGTTAGTCTCCAATACAGCATGATGTGGAGGTAGTTAGTCTCCAACACACAGCATGATGTGGAGGTAGTTAGTCTCCAATACAGCATGGTGTGGAGGTAGTTAGTCTCCAACACACAGCATGATGTGGAGGTAGTTAGTCTCCAACACAGCATGATGTGGAGGTAGTTAGTCTCCAACACACAGCATGATGTGGAGGTAGTTAGTCTCCAACACAGCATGATGTGGAGGTAGTTAGTCTCCAACACACAGCATGGTGTGGAGGTAGTTAGTCTCCAACACACAGCATGGTGTGGAGGTAGTTAGTCTCCAACACAGCATGATGTGGAGGTAGTTAGTCTCCTAAAGGACAACACACAGCATGGTGTGAAGGTAGTTCGTCTCCAACACACAGCATGATGTGGAGGTAGTTAGTCTCCAACACACAGCATGGTGTGGAGGTAGTTAGTCTCCTACAGGACAACACACAGCATGGTGTGAAGGTAGTTAGTCTCCTACACACAGCATGATGTGGAGGTAGCTAGTCTCCAACACACAGCATGATGTGGAGGTAGTTAGTCTCCTACAGGACAACACACAGCATGGTGTGGAGGTAGTTAGTCTCCTACACACAGCATGGTGTGGAGGTAGTTAGTCTACAACACACAGCATGTTGTGGAGGTAGTTAGTCTCCAACACACTGCAAGCATGGTGTGGAGGTAGTTAGTCTCCAACACACAGCATGGTGTGGAGGTAGTTAGTCTCCAACACACAGCATGATGTGGAGGTAGTTAGTCTCCAACACACAGCATCGTGTGGAGGTAGTTAGTCTCCAACACACAGCATGATGTGGAGGTAGTTAGTCTCCTACAGGACAACACACAGCATGGTGTGGAGGTAGTTAGTCTCCCACAGGACAACACACAGCATGGTGTGGAGGTAGTTAGTCTCCTACACACAGCATGATGTGGAGGTAGCTAGTCTCCAACACACAGCATGATGTGGAGGTAGTTAGTCTCCAACACACAGCATGATGTGGAGGTAGTTAGTCTCCAACACACAGCATGATGTGGAGGTAGTTAGTCTCCAACACAGCATGATGTGGAGGTAGTTAGTCTCCAACACACAGCATGGTGTGGAGGTAGTTAGTCTCCAACACACAGCATGGTGTGGAGGTAGTTAGTCTCCAACACAGCATGATGTGGAGGTAGTTAGTCTCCTAAAGGACAACACACAGCATGGTGTGAAGGTAGTTCGTCTCCAACACACAGCATGATGTGGAGGTAGTTAGTCTCCAACACACAGCATGGTGTGGAGGTAGTTAGTCTCCTACAGGACAACACACAGCATGGTGTGAAGGTAGTTAGTCTCCTACACACAGCATGATGTGGAGGTAGCTAGTCTCCAACACACAGCATGATGTGGAGGTAGTTAGTCTCCTACAGGACAACACACAGCATGGTGTGGAGGTAGTTAGTCTCCTACACACAGCATGGTGTGGAGGTAGTTAGTCTACAACACACAGCATGTTGTGGAGGTAGTTAGTCTCCAACACACTGCAAGCATGGTGTGGAGGTAGTTAGTCTCCAACACACAGCATGGTGTGGAGGTAGTTAGTCTCCAACACACAGCATGATGTGGAGGTAGTTAGTCTCCAACACACAGCATCGTGTGGAGGTAGTTAGTCTCCAACACACAGCATGATGTGGAGGTAGTTAGTCTCCTACAGGACAACACACAGCATGATGTGGAGGTAGTTAGTCTCCAACACACAGCATGATGTGTAAGTAGTTAGTCTCCAACAGACAGCATGATGTGGAGGTAGTTAGTCTCCTACACACAGCATGATGTGGAGGTAGCTAGTCTCCAACACACAGCATGATGTGGAGGTAGTTAGTCTCCAACACACAGCATGGTGTGGAGGTAGTTAGTCTCCTACAGGACAACACACAGCATGGTGTGGAGGTAGTTAGTCTCCTACACACAGCATGATGTGGAGGTAGCTAGTCTCCAACACACAGCATGATGTGGAGGTAGTTAGTCTCCAACACACAGCATGATGTGGAGGTAGTTAGTCTCCAACACACAGCATGGTGTGGAGGTAGTTAGTCTCCTACACACAGCATGATGTGGAGGTAGTTAGTCTCCAACACACAGCATGTTGTGGAGGTAGTTAGTCTACAACACACAGCATGGTGTGGAGGTAGTTAGTCTCCAACACACAGCATGATGTGGAGGTAGTTAGTCTCCAACACACAGCATGATGTGGAGGTAGCTAGTCTCCAACACACAGCATGATGTGGAGGGAGTTAGTCTCCAACACACAGCATGGTGTGGAGGTAGTTAGTCTCCTACAGGACAACACACAGCATGGTGTGGAGGTAGTTAGTCTCCTACACACAGCATGATGTGGAGGTAGCTAGTCTCCAACACACAGCATGATGTGGAGGTAGTTAGTCTCCTACAGGACAACAAACAGCATGGTGTGAAGGTAGTTTGTCTCCTACACACAGCATGATGTGGAGGTAGCTAGTCTCCAACACACAGCATGATGTGGAGGTAGTTAGTCTCCTACAGGACAACACACAGCATGGTGTGGAGGTAGTTAGTCTCCACACACAGCATGGTATGGAGGTAGTTAGTCTACAACACACAGCATGTTGGGGAGGTAGTTAGTCTCCAACACACAGCAAGCATGGTGTGGAGGTAGTTAGTCTCCAACACACAGCATGGTGTGGAGGTAGTTAGTCTCCAACACACAGCATGATGTGGAGGTAGTTAGTCTCCAACACACAGCATCGTGTGGAGGTAGTTAGTCTCCAACACACAGCATGATGTGGAGGTAGTTAGTCTCCTACAGGACAACACACAGCATGATGTGGAGGTAGTTAGTCTCCAACAGACAGCATGATGTGGAGGTAGTTAGTCTCCTACACACAGCATGATGTGGACGTAGCTAGTCTCCAACACACAGCATGATGTGGAGGTAGTTAGTCTCCAACACACAGCATGGTGTGGAGGGAGTTAGTCTCCAACACACAGCATGGTGTGGAGGTAGTTAGTCTCCACAGGACAACACACAGCATGGTGTGGAGGTAGTTAGTCTCCACACACAGCATGATGTGGAGGTAGCTAGTTTCCAACACACAGCATGATGTGGAGGTAGTTAGTCTCCTACAGGACAACACACAGCATGGTGTGAAGGTAGTTTGTCTCCTACACACAGCATGATGTGGAGGTAGCTAGTCTCCAACACACAGCATGATGTGGAGGTAGTTAGTCTCCTACAGGACAACACACAGCATGGTGTGGAGGTAGTTAGTCTCCTACACACAGCATGGTGTGGAGGTAGTTAGTCTACAACACACAGCATGTTGGGGAGGTAGTTAGTCTCCAACACACAGCAAGCATGGTGTGGAGGTAGTTAGTCTCCAACACACAGCATGGTGTGGAGGTAGTTAGTCTCCAACACACAGCATGATGTGGAGGTAGTTAGTCTCCAACACACAGCATCGTGTGGAGGTAGTTAGTCTCCAACACACAGCATGATGTGGAGGTAGTTAGTCTCCTACAGGACAACACACAGCATGATGTGGAGGTAGTTAGTCTCCAACAGACAGCATGATGTGGAGGTAGTTAGTCTCCTACACACAGCATGATGTGGACGTAGCTAGTCTCCAACACACAGCATGATGTGGAGGTAGTTAGTCTCCAACACACAGCATGGTGTGGAGGTAGTTAGTCTCCTACAGGACAACACACAGCATGGTGTGGAGGTAGTTAGTCTCCTACACACAGCATGATGTGGAGGTAGCTAGTTTCCAACACACAGCATGATGTGGAGGTAGTTAGTCTCCTACAGGACAACACACAGCATGGTGTGAAGGTAGTTTGTCTCCTACACACAGCATGATGTGGAGGTAGCTAGTCTCCAACACACAGCATGATGTGGAGGTAGTTAGTCTCCTACAGGACAACAAACAGCATGGTGTGGAGGTAGTTAGTCTCCTACACACAGCATGATGTGGAGGTAGCTAGTCTCCAACACACAGCATGATGTGGAGGTAGTTAGTCTCCAACACAAAGCATGGTGTGGAGGTAGTTAGTCTCCTACAGGACAACACACAGCATGGAGTGGAGGTAGTTAGTCTCCGACACATAGCATGATGTGGAGGTAGTTAGTCTCCAACACACAGCATGTTGTGGAGGTAGTTAGTCTACAACACACAGCATGGTGTGGAGGTAGTTAGTCTCCAACACACAGCATGATGTGGAGGTAGTTAGTCTCCAACACACAGCATGATGTGGAGGTAGCTAGTCTCCAACACACAGCATGATGTGGAGGTAGTTAGTCTCCAACACACAGCATGGTGTGGAGGTAGTTAGTCTCCTACAGGACAACACACAGCATGGTGTGGAGGTAGTTAGTCTCCTACACACAGCATGATGTGGAGGTAGCTAGTCTCCTACACACAGCATGATGTGGAGGTAGCTAGTCTCCAACACACAGCATGGTGTGGAGGTAGTTAGTCTCCTACACACAGCATGGCGTGGAGGTAGTTAGTCTACAACACACAGCATGTTGTGGAGGTAGTTAGTCTCCAACACACAGCAAGCATGGTGTGGAGGTAGTTAGTCTCCAACACACAGCATGGTGTGGAGGTAGTTAGTCTCCAACACACAGCATGATGTGGAGGTAGTTAGTCTCCAACACACAGCATCGTGTGGAGGTAGTTAGTCTCCAACACACAGCATGATGTGGAGGTAGTTAGTCTCCAATACAGCATGATGTGGAGGTAGTTAGTCTCCAACACACAGCATGATGTGGAGGTAGTTAGTCTCCAATACAGCATGGTGTGGAGGTAGTTAGTCTCCAACACACAGCATGATGTGGAGGTAGTTAGTCTCCAACACACAGCATGATGTGGAGGTAGTTAGTCTCCAACACAGCATGATGGGGAGGTAGTTAGTCTCCAACACACAGCATGGTGTGGAGGTAGTTAGTCTCCAACACACAGCATGGTGTGGAGGTAGTTAGTCTCCAACACACAGCATGATGTGGAGGTAGTTAGTCTCCTAAAGGACAACACACAGCATGGTGTGAAGGTAGTTAGTCTCCAACACACAGCATGATGTGGAGGTAGTTAGTCTCCTACACACAGCATGGTGTGGAGGTAGTTCGTCTCCAACACAGCATGGTGTGGAGGTAGTTAGTCTCCAACACACAGCATGATGAGGAGGTAGTTAGTCTCCAACACACAGCATGGTGTGGAGGTAGTTAGTCTCCAACACACAGCATGGTGTGGAGGTAGTTTGTCTCCAACACACAGCATGATGTTGAGGTAGTTAGTCTCCAACACACAGCATGATGTGGAGGTAGTTAGTCTCCAACACACAGCATGGTGTGGAGGTAGTTAGTCTCCAACACACAGCATGATGTGGAGGTAGTTAGTCTCCAACACACAGCATGATGTGGAGGTAGTTAGTCTCCTACAGGACAACACACAGCATGGTGTGAAGGTAGTTCGTCTCCAACACACAGCATGGTGTGTAGGTAGTTATTCTCCTACAGGACAACACACAGCATGGTGTGGAGGTAGTTAGTCTCCTACACACAGCATGATGTGGAGGTAGCTAGTCTCCAACACAAAGCATGATGTGGAGGTAGTTAGTCTCCAACACACAGCATGATGTGGAGGTAGTTAGTCTCCAACACACAGCATGGTGTGGAGGTAGTTAGTCTTCTACACACAGCATGATGTGGAGGTAGTTAGTCTCCAACACACAGCATGTTGTGGAGGTAGTTAGTCTACAACACACAGCATGGTGTGGAGGTAGTTAGTCTCCAACACACAGCATGATGTGGAGGTAGTTAGTCTCCAACACACAGCATGGTGTGGAGGTAGTTAGTCTCCTACAGGACAACACACAGCATGGTGTGAAGGTAGTTAGTCTCCTACACACAGCATGATGTGGAGGTAGCTAGTCTCCAACACACAGCATGATGTGGAGGTAGTTAGTCTCCTACAGGACAACACACAGCATGGTGTGGAGGTAGTTAGTCTCCTACACACAGCATGGTGTGGAGGTAGTTAGTCTACAACACACAGCATGTTGTGGAGGTAGTTAGTCTCCAACACACAGCAAGCATGGTGTGGAGGTAGTTAGTCTCCAACACACAGCATGATGTGGAGGTAGTTAGTCTCCTACAGGACAACACACAGCATGATGTGGAGGTAGTTAGTCTCCAACACACAGCATGATGTGGAAGTAGTTAGTCTCCAACAGACAGCATGATGTGGAGGTAGTTAGTCTCCTACACACAGCATGATGTGGAGGTAGCTAGTCTCCAACACACAGCATGATGTGGAGGTAGTTAGTCTCCAACACACAGCATGGTGTGGAGGTAGTTAGTCTCCTACAGGACAACACACAGCATGGTGTGGAGGTAGTTAGTCTCCTACACACAGCATGATGTGGAGGTAGCTAGTCTCCAACACACAGCATGATGTGGAGGTAGTTAGTCTCCAACACACAGCATGATGTGGAGGTAGTTAGTCTCCAACACACAGCATGGTGTGGAGGTAGTTAGTCTCCTACACACAGCATGATGTGGAGGTAGCTAGTCTCCTACACACAGCATAGTGAGGAGGTAGTTAGTCTCCTACACACAGCATGATGTGGAGGTAGCTAGTCTCCAACACACAGCATGATGTGGAGGTAGTTAGTCTCCTACAGGACAACACACAGCATGATGTGGAGGTAGTTAGTCTCCAACACACAGCATGATGTGGAAGTAGTTAGTGTCCAACACACAGCATGATGTGGAAGTAGTTAGTCTCCAACACACAGCATGATGTGGAGGTAGTTAGTCTCCAACACACAGCATGATGTGGAGGTAGTTAGTCTCCAACACACAGCATGGTGTGGAGGTAGTTAGTCTCCAACACACAGCATCGTGTGGAGGTAGTTAGTCTCCAACACACAGCATGATTTGGAGGTAGTTAGTCTCCAATACAGCATGATGTGGAGGTAGTTAGTCTCCAACACACAGCATGATGTGGAGGTAGTTAGTCTCCAATACAGCATGGTGTGGAGGTAGTTAGTCTCCAACACACAGCATGATGTGGAGGTAGTTAGTCTCCAACACACAGCATGATGTGGAGGTAGTTAGTCTCCAACACAGCATGATGTGGAGGTAGTTAGTCTCCAACACACAGCATGATGTGGAGGTAGTTAGTCTCCAACACAGCATGATGTGGAGGTAGTTAGTCTCCAACACACAGCATGATGTGGAGGTAGTTAGTCTCCTACACACAGCATGATGTGGAGGTAGCTAGTCTCCAACACACAGCATGATGTGGAGGTAGTTAGTCTCCAACACACAGCATGATGTGGAGGTAGTTAGTCTCCAACACACAGCATGGTGTGGAGGTAGTTAGTCTCCTACACACAGCATGATGTGGAGGTAGTTAGTCTCCAACACACAGCATGTTGTGGAGGTAGTTAGTCTACAACACACAGCATGGTGTGGAGGTAGTTAGTCTCCAACACACAGCATGATGTGGAGGTAGTTAGTCTCCAACACACAGCATGATGTGGAGGTAGCTAGTCTCCAACACACAGCATGATGTGGAGGTAGTTAGTCTCCAACACACAGCATGGTGTGGAGGTAGTTAGTCTCCTACAGGACAACACACAGCATGGTGTGGAGGTAGTTAGTCTCCTACACACAGCATGATGTGGAGGTAGCTAGTCTCCAACACACAGCATGATGTGGAGGTAGTTAGTCTCCTACAGGACAACACACAGCATGGTGTGGAGGTAGTTAGTCTCCTACACACAGCATGGTGTGGAGGTAGTTAGTCTACAACACACATCATGTTATGGAGGTACTTAGTCTCCAACACACAGCAAGCATGGTGTGGAGGTAGTTAGTCTCCAACACACAGCATGGTGTGGAGGTAGTTAGTCTCCAACACACAGCATGATGTGGAGGTAGTTAGTCTCCAACACACAGCATCGTGTGGAGGTAGTTAGTCTCCAACACACAGCATGATTTGGAGGTAGTTAGTCTCCAATACAGCATGATGTGGAGGTAGTTAGTCTCCAACACACAGCATGATGTGGAGGTAGTTAGTCTCCAATACAGCATGGTGTGGAGGTAGTTAGTCTCCAACACACAGCATGATGTGGAGGTAGTTAGTCTCCAACACACAGCATGATGTGGAAGTAGTTAGTCTCCAACACAGCATGATGTGGAGGTAGTTAGTCTCCAACACACAGCATGATGTGGAGGTAGTTAGTCTCCAACACAGCATGATGTGGAGGTAGTTAGTCTCCAACACACAGCATGGTGTGGAGGTAGTTAGTCTCCAACACACAGCATGGTGTGGAGGTAGTTAGTCTCCAACACAGCATGATGTGGAGGTAGTTAGTCTCCTACAGGACAACACACAGCATGGTGTGAAGGTAGTTAGTCTCCTACACACAGCATGATGTGGAGGTAGCTAGTCTCCAACACACAGCATGATGTGGAGGTAGTTAGTCTCCTACAGGACAACACACAGCATGGTGTGGAGGTAGTTAGTCTCCTACACACAGCATGGTGTGGAGGTAGTTAGTCTACAACACACAGCATGTTGTGGAGGTAGTTAGTCTCCAACACACTGCAAGCATGGTGTGGAGGTAGTTAGTCTCCAACACACAGCATGGTGTGGAGGTAGTTAGTCTCCAACACACAGCATGATGTGGAGGTAGTTAGTCTCCAACACACAGCATCGTGTGGAGGTAGTTAGTCTCCAACACACAGCATGATGTGGAGGTAGTTAGTCTCCTACAGGACAACACACAGCATGATGTGGAGGTAGTTAGTCTCCAACACACAGCATGATGTGTAAGTAGTTAGTCTCCAACATTCAGCATGATTTGGAGGTAGTTAGTCTCCTACACACAGCATGATGTGGAGGTAGCTAGTCTCCAACACACAGCATGATGTGGAGGTAGTTAGTCTCCAACACACAGCTTGGTGTGGAGGTAGTTAGTCTCCTACAGGACAACACACAGCATGGTGTGGAGGTAGTTAGTCTCCTACACACAGCATGATGTGGAGGTAGCTAGTCTCCAACACACAGCATGATGTGGAGGTAGTTAGTCTCCAACACACAGCATGATGTGGAGGTAGTTAGTCTCCAACACACAGCATGGTGTGGAGGTAGTTAGTCTCCTACACACAGCATGATGTGGAGGTAGTTAGTCTCCAACACACAGCATGTTGTGGAGGTAGTTAGTCTACAACACACAGCATGGTGTGGAGGTAGTTAGTCTCCAACACACAGCATGATGTGGAGGTAGTTAGTCTCCAACACACAGCATGATGTGGAGGTAGCTAGTCTCCAACACACAGCATGATGTGGAGGTAGTTAGTCTCCAACACACAGCATGGTGTGGAGGTAGTTAGTCTCCTACAGGACAACACACAGCATGGTGTGGAGGTAGTTAGTCTCCTACACACAGCATGATGTGGAGGTAGCTAGTCTCCAACACACAGCATGATGTGGAGGTAGTTAGTCTCCTACAGGACAACACACAGCATGGTGTGAAGGTAGTTCGTCTCCTACACACAGCATGATGTGGAGGTAGCTAGTCTCCAACACACAGCATGATGTGGAGGTAGTTAGTCTCCTACAGGACAACACACAGCATGGTGTGGAGGTAGTTAGTCTACAACACACAGCATGTTGGTGAGGTAGTTAGTCTCCAACACACAGCAAGCATGGTGTGGAGGTTGTTAGTCTCCAACACACAGCATGGTGTGGAGGTAGTTAGTCTCCAACACACAGCATGATGTGGAGGTAGTTAGTCTCCAACACACAGCATGGTGTGGAGGTAGTTAGTCTCCAACACACAGCATGATGTGGAGGTAGTTAGTTTCCAACACACAGCATGTTGTGGAGGTAGTTAGTTTACAACACACAGCATGGTGTGGAGGTAGTTAGTCTCCAACACACAGCATGATGTGGAGGTAGTTAGTCTCCAACACACAGCATGATGTGGAGGTAGCTAGTCTCCAACACACAGCATGATGTGGAGGTAGTTAGTCTCCAACACACAGCATGGTGTGGAGGTAGTTAGTCTCCTACAGGACAACACACAGCATGGTGTGGAGGTAGTTAGTCTCCTACACACAGCATGATGTGGAGGTAGCTAGTCTCCAACACACAGCATGATGTGGAGGTAATTAGTCTCCTACAGGACAACACACAGCATGGTGTGAAGGTAGTTAGTCTCCTACACACAGCATGATGTGGTGGTAGCTAGTCTCCAACACACAGCATGATGTGGAGGTAGTTAGTCTCCTACAGGACAACACACAGCATGGTGTGGAGGTAGTTAGTCTCCTACACACAGCATGGTGTTGAGGTAGTTAGTCTACAACACACAGCATGTTGTGGAGGTAGTTAGTCTCCAACACACAGCAAGCATGGTGTGGAGGTAGTTATTCTCAAACACACAGCATGGTGTGGAGGTAGTTAGTCTCCAACACACAGCATTGTGTGGAGGTAGTTAGTCTCCAACACACAGCATGATGTGGAGGTAGTTAGTCTCCAACACATAGCATGGTGTGGAGGTAGTTAGTCTCCTACAGGACAACACACAGCATGGTGTGAAGGTAGTTAGTCTCCTACACACAGCATGATGTGGAGGTAGCTAGTCTCCAACACACAGCATGATGTGGAGGTAGTTAGTCTCCTACAGGACAACACCCAGCATGGTGTGGAGGTAGTTAGTATACAACACACAGCATGTTGTGGAGGTAGTTAGTCTCCAACACACAGCAAGCATGGTGTGGAGGTAGTTAGTCTCCAACACACAGCATGATGTGGAGGTAGTTAGTCTCCTACAGGACAACACACAGCATGATGTGGAGGTAGTTAGTCTCCAACACACAGCATGATGTGGAAGTAGTTAGTCTCCAACAGACAGCATGATGTGGAGGTAGTTAGTCTCCTACACACAGCATGATGTGGAGGTAGCTAGTCTCCAACACACAGCATGATGTGGAGGTAGTTAGTCTCCAACACACAGCATGGTGTGGAGGTAGTTAGTCTCCTACAGGACAACACACAGCATGGTGTGGAGGTAGTTAGTCTCCTACACACAGCATGATGTGGAGGTAGCTAGTCTCCAACACACAGCATGATGTGGAGGTAGTTAGTCTCCAACACACAGCATGATGTGGAGGTAGTTAGTCTCCAACACACAGCATGGTGTGGAGGTAGTTAGTCTCCTACACACAGCATGATGTGGAGGTAGCTAGTCTCCTACACACAGCATGGTGAGGAGGTAGTTAGTCTCCTACACACAGCATGATGTGGAGGTAGCTAGTCTCCAACACACACCATGATGTGGAGGTAGTTAGTCTCCTACAGGACAACACACAGCATGATGTGGAGGTAGTTAGTCTCCAACACACAGCATGATGTGGAAGTAGTTAGTCTCCAACACACAGCATGATGTGGAGGTAGTTGGTCTCCTACACACAGCATGATGTGGAGGTAGCTAGTCTCCAACACACAGCATGATGTGGAGGTAGTTAGTCTCCAACACACAGCATGGTGTGGAGGTAGTTAGTCTCCTACAGGACAACACACAGCATGGTGTGGAGGTAGTTAGTCTCCAACACACAGCATGATGTGGAGGTAGTTTGTCTCCAACACACAGCATGATGTGGAGGTAGTTAGTCTCCAACACACAGCATGGTGTGGAGGTAGTTAGTCTCCTACACACAGCATGATGTGGAGGTAGTTAGTCTCCAACACACAGCATGTTGTGGAGGTAGTTAGTCTACAACACACAGCATGGTGTGGAGGTAGTTAGTCTCCAACACACAGCATGATGTGGAGGTAGTTAGTCTCCAACACACAGCATGATGTGGAGGTAGCTAGTCTCCAACACACAGCATGATGTGGAGGTAGTTAGTCTCCAACACACAGCATGGTGTGGAGGTAGTTAGTCTCCTACAGGACAATACACAGCATGGTGTGGAGGTAGTTAGTCTCCTACACACAGCATGATGTGGAGGTAGCTAGTCTCCAACACACAGCATGATGTGGAGGTAGTTAGTCTCCTACAGGACAACACACAGCATGGTGTGGAGGTAGTTAGTCTCCTACACACAGCATGGCGTGGAGGTAGTTAGTCTACAACACACATCATGTTGTGGAGGTAGTTAGTCTCCAACACACAGCAAGCATGGTGTGGAGGTAGTTAGTCTCCAACACACAGCATGGTGTGGAGGTAGTTAGTCTCCAACACACAGCATGATGTGGAGGTAGTTAGTCTCCAACACACAGCATCGTGTGGAGGTAGTTAGTCTCCAACACACAGCATGATTTGGAGGTAGTTAGTCTCCAATACAGCATGATGTGGAGGTAGTTAGTCTCCAACACACAGCATGATGTGGAGGTAGTTAGTCTCCAATACAGCATGGTGTGGAGGTAGTTAGTCTCCAACACACAGCATGATGTGGAGGTAGTTAGTCTCCAACACAGCATGATGTGGAGGTAGTTAGTCTCCAACACACAGCATGATGTGGAGGTAGTTAGTCTCCAACACAGCATGATGTGGAGGTAGTTAGTCTCCAACACACAGCATGGTGTGGAGGTAGTTAGTCTCCAACACACAGCATGGTGTGGAGGTAGTTAGTCTCCAACACAGCATGATGTGGAGGTAGTTAGTCTCCTAAAGGACAACACACAGCATGGTGTGAAGGTAGTTCGTCTCCAACACACAGCATGATGTGGAGGTAGTTAGTCTCCAACACACAGCATGGTGTGGAGGTAGTTAGTCTCCTACAGGACAACACACAGCATGGTGTGAAGGTAGTTAGTCTCCTACACACAGCATGATGTGGAGGTAGCTAGTCTCCAACACACAGCATGATGTGGAGGTAGTTAGTCTCCTACAGGACAACACACAGCATGGTGTGGAGGTAGTTAGTCTCCTACACACAGCATGGTGTGGAGGTAGTTAGTCTACAACACACAGCATGTTGTGGAGGTAGTTAGTCTCCAACACACTGCAAGCATGGTGTGGAGGTAGTTAGTCTCCAACACACAGCATGGTGTGGAGGTAGTTAGTCTCCAACACACAGCATGATGTGGAGGTAGTTAGTCTCCAACACACAGCATCGTGTGGAGGTAGTTAGTCTCCAACACACAGCATGATGTGGAGGTAGTTAGTCTCCTACAGGACAACACACAGCATGGTGTGGAGGTAGTTAGTCTCCTACAGGACAACACACAGCATGGTGTGGAGGTAGTTAGTCTCCTACACACAGCATGATGTGGAGGTAGCTAGTCTCCAACACACAGCATGATGTGGAGGTAGTTAGTCTCCAACACACAGCATGATGTGGAGGTAGTTAGTCTCCAACACACAGCATGATGTGGAGGTAGTTAGTCTCCAACACAGCATGATGTGGAGGTAGTTAGTCTCCAACACACAGCATGGTGTGGAGGTAGTTAGTCTCCAACACACAGCATGGTGTGGAGGTAGTTAGTCTCCAACACAGCATGATGTGGAGGTAGTTAGTCTCCTAAAGGACAACACACAGCATGGTGTGAAGGTAGTTCGTCTCCAACACACAGCATGATGTGGAGGTAGTTAGTCTCCAACACACAGCATGGTGTGGAGGTAGTTAGTCTCCTACAGGACAACACACAGCATGGTGTGAAGGTAGTTAGTCTCCTACACACAGCATGATGTGGAGGTAGCTAGTCTCCAACACACAGCATGATGTGGAGGTAGTTAGTCTCCTACAGGACAACACACAGCATGGTGTGGAGGTAGTTAGTCTCCTACACACAGCATGGTGTGGAGGTAGTTAGTCTACAACACACAGCATGTTGTGGAGGTAGTTAGTCTCCAACACACTGCAAGCATGGTGTGGAGGTAGTTAGTCTCCAACACACAGCATGGTGTGGAGGTAGTTAGTCTCCAACACACAGCATGATGTGGAGGTAGTTAGTCTCCAACACACAGCATCGTGTGGAGGTAGTTAGTCTCCAACACACAGCATGATGTGGAGGTAGTTAGTCTCCTACAGGACAACACACAGCATGATGTGGAGGTAGTTAGTCTCCAACACACAGCATGATGTGTAAGTAGTTAGTCTCCAACAGACAGCATGATGTGGAGGTAGTTAGTCTCCTACACACAGCATGATGTGGAGGTAGCTAGTCTCCAACACACAGCATGATGTGGAGGTAGTTAGTCTCCAACACACAGCATGGTGTGGAGGTAGTTAGTCTCCTACAGGACAACACACAGCATGGTGTGGAGGTAGTTAGTCTCCTACACACAGCATGATGTGGAGGTAGCTAGTCTCCAACACACAGCATGATGTGGAGGTAGTTAGTCTCCAACACACAGCATGATGTGGAGGTAGTTAGTCTCCAACACACAGCATGGTGTGGAGGTAGTTAGTCTCCTACACACAGCATGATGTGGAGGTAGTTAGTCTCCAACACACAGCATGTTGTGGAGGTAGTTAGTCTACAACACACAGCATGGTGTGGAGGTAGTTAGTCTCCAACACACAGCATGATGTGGAGGTAGTTAGTCTCCAACACACAGCATGATGTGGAGGTAGCTAGTCTCCAACACACAGCATGATGTGGAGGGAGTTAGTCTCCAACACACAGCATGGTGTGGAGGTAGTTAGTCTCCTACAGGACAACACACAGCATGGTGTGGAGGTAGTTAGTCTCCTACACACAGCATGATGTGGAGGTAGCTAGTTTCCAACACACAGCATGATGTGGAGGTAGTTAGTCTCCTACAGGACAACAAACAGCATGGTGTGAAGGTAGTTTGTCTCCTACACACAGCATGATGTGGAGGTAGCTAGTCTCCAACACACAGCATGATGTGGAGGTAGTTAGTCTCCTACAGGACAACACACAGCATGGTGTGGAGGTAGTTAGTCTCCTACACACAGCATGGTATGGAGGTAGTTAGTCTACAACACACAGCATGTTGGGGAGGTAGTTAGTCTCCAACACACAGCAAGCATGGTGTGGAGGTAGTTAGTCTCCAACACACAGCATGGTGTGGAGGTAGTTAGTCTCCAACACACAGCATGATGTGGAGGTAGTTAGTCTCCAACACACAGCATCGTGTGGAGGTAGTTAGTCTCCAACACACAGCATGATGTGGAGGTAGTTAGTCTCCTACAGGACAACACACAGCATGATGTGGAGGTAGTTAGTCTCCAACAGACAGCATGATGTGGAGGTAGTTAGTCTCCTACACACAGCATGATGTGGACGTAGCTAGTCTCCAACACACAGCATGATGTGGAGGTAGTTAGTCTCCAACACACAGCATGGTGTGGAGGGAGTTAGTCTCCAACACACAGCATGGTGTGGAGGTAGTTAGTCTCCTACAGGACAACACACAGCATGGTGTGGAGGTAGTTAGTCTCCTACACACAGCATGATGTGGAGGTAGCTAGTTTCCAACACACAGCATGATGTGGAGGTAGTTAGTCTCCTACAGGACAACACACAGCATGGTGTGAAGGTAGTTTGTCTCCTACACACAGCATGATGTGGAGGTAGCTAGTCTCCAACACACAGCATGATGTGGAGGTAGTTAGTCTCCTACAGGACAACACACAGCATGGTGTGGAGGTAGTTAGTCTCCTACACACAGCATGGTGTGGAGGTAGTTAGTCTACAACACACAGCATGTTGGGGAGGTAGTTAGTCTCCAACACACAGCAAGCATGGTGTGGAGGTAGTTAGTCTCCAACACACAGCATGGTGTGGAGGTAGTTAGTCTCCAACACACAGCATGATGTGGAGGTAGTTAGTCTCCAACACACAGCATCGTGTGGAGGTAGTTAGTCTCCAACACACAGCATGATGTGGAGGTAGTTAGTCTCCTACAGGACAACACACAGCATGATGTGGAGGTAGTTAGTCTCCAACAGACAGCATGATGTGGAGGTAGTTAGTCTCCTACACACAGCATGATGTGGACGTAGCTAGTCTCCAACACACAGCATGATGTGGAGGTAGTTAGTCTCCAACACACAGCATGGTGTGGAGGTAGTTAGTCTCCTACAGGACAACACACAGCATGGTGTGGAGGTAGTTAGTCTCCTACACACAGCATGATGTGGAGGTAGCTAGTTTCCAACACACAGCATGATGTGGAGGTAGTTAGTCTCCTACAGGACAACACACAGCATGGTGTGAAGGTAGTTTGTCTCCTACACACAGCATGATGTGGAGGTAGCTAGTCTCCAACACACAGCATGATGTGGAGGTAGTTAGTCTCCTACAGGACAACAAACAGCATGGTGTGGAGGTAGTTAGTCTCCTACACACAGCATGGTGTGGAGGTAGTTAGTCTACAACACACAGCATGTTGGGGAGGTAGTTAGTCTCCAACACACAGCAAGCATGGTGTGGAGGTAGTTAGTCTCCAACACACAGCATGGTGTGGAGGTAGTTAGTCTCCAACACACAGCATGATGTGGAGGTAGTTAGTCTCCAACACACAGCATCGTGTGGAGGTAGTTAGTCTCCAACACACAGCATGATGTGGAGGTAGTTAGTCTCCTACAGGACAACACACAGCATGATGTGGAGGTAGTTAGTCTCCAACAGACAGCATGATGTGGAGGTAGTTAGTCTCCTACACACAGCATGATGTGGAGGTAGCTAGTCTCCAACACACAGCATGATGTGGAGGTAGTTAGTCTCCAACACACAGCATGGTGTGGAGGTAGTTAGTCTCCTACAGGACAACACACAGCATGGTGTGGAGGTAGTTAGTCTCCTACACACAGCATGATGTGGAGGTAGCTAGTCTCCAACACACAGCATGATGTGGAGGTAGTTAGTCTCCAACACACAGCATGATGTGGAGGTAGTTAGTCTCCAACACACAGCATGGTGTGGAGGTAGTTAGTCTCCTACACACAGCATGATGTGGAGGTAGTTAGTTTCCAACACACAGCATGTTGTGGAGGTAGTTAGTTTACAACACACAGCATGGTGTGGAGGTAGTTAGTCTCCAACACACAGCATGATGTGGAGGTAGTTAGTCTCCAACACACAGCATGATGTGGAGGTAGCTGGTCTCCAACACACAGCATGATGTGGAGGTAGTTAGTCTCCAACACACAGCATGGTGTGGAGGTAGTTAGTCTCCTACAGGACAACACACAGCATGGTGTGGAGGTAGTTAGTCTCCTACACACAGCATGATGTGGAGGTAGCTAGTCTCCAACACACAGCATGATGTGGAGGTAGTTAGTCTCCTACAGGACAACACACAGCATGGTGTGAAGGTAGTTAGTCTCCTACACACAGCATGATGTGGAGGTAGCTAGTCTCCAACACACAGCATGATGTGGAGGTAGTTAGTCTCCTACAGGACAACACACAGCATGGTGTGGAGGTAGTTAGTCTCCTACACACAGCATGGTGTGGAGGTAGTTAGTCTACAACACACAGCATGTTGTGGAGATAGTTAGTCTCCAACACACAGCAAGCATGGTGTGGAGGTAGTTAGTCTCCAACACACAGCATGGTGTGGAGGTAGTTAGTCTCCAAGACACAGCATGATGTGGAGGTAGTTAGTCTCCAACACACAGCATCGTGTGGAGGTAGTTAGTCTCCAACACACAGCATGATGTGGAGGTAGATAGTCTCCTACAGGACAACACACAGCATGATGTGGAGGTAGTTAGTCCCCAACACACAGCATGATGTGGAAGTAGTTAGTCTCCAACAGACAGCATGATGTGGAGGTAGTTAGTCTCCTACACACAGCATGATTTGGAGGTAGCTAGTCTCCAACACACAGCATGATGTGGAGGTAGCTAGTCTCCAACACACAGCATGATGTGGAGGTAGTTAGTCTCCAACACACAGCATGATGTGGAGGTAGTTAGTCTCCAACACACAGCATGGTGTGGAGGTAGTTAGTCTCCTACACACAGCATGATGTGGAGGTAGTTAGTCTCCAACACACAGCATGTTGTGGAGGTAGTTAGTCTACAACACACAGCATGGTGTGGAGGTAGTTAGTCTCCAACACACAGCATGATGTGGAGGTAGTTAGTCTCCAACACACAGCATGATGTGGAGGTAGTTAGTCTCCAACACACAGCATGGTGTGGAGGTAGTTAGTCTCCTACAGGACAACACACAGCATGGTGTGGAGGTAGTTAGTCTCCTACACACAGCATGATGTGGAGGTAGCTAGTCTCCAACACACAGCATGATGTGGAGGTAGTTAGTCTCCTACAGGACAACACACAGCATGGTGTGGAGGTAGTTAGTCTCCTACACACAGCATGGTGTGGAGGTAGTTAGTCTACAACACACAGCATGTTGTGGAGGTAGTTAGTCTCCAACACACAGCAAGCATGGTGTGGAGGTAGTTAGTCTCCAACACACAGCATGGTGTGGAGGTAGTTAGTCTCCAACACACAGCATGATGTGGAGGTAGTTAGTCTCCAACACACAGCATCGTGTGGAGGTAGTTAGTCTCCAACACACAGCATGATGTGGAGGTAGTTAGTCTCCAATACAGCATGATGTGGAGGCAGTTATTCTCCAACACACAGCATGATGTGGAGGTAGTTAGTCTCAATACAGCATGGTGTGGAGGTAGTTAGTCTCCAACACACAGCATGATGTGGAGGTAGTTAGTCTCCAACACACAGCATGATGTGGAGGTAGTTAGTCTCCAACACAGCATGATGTGGAGGTAGTTATTCTCCAACACAGCATGATGTGGAGGTAGTTAGTCTCCAACACAGCATGATGTGGAGGTAGTTAGTCTCCAACACACAGCATGGTGTGGAGGTAGTTAGTCTCCAACACAGCATGATGTGGAGGTAGTTAGTCTCCTAAAGGACAACACACAGCATGGTGTGAAGGTAGTTAGTCTCCAACACACAGCATGATGTGGAGGTAGTTAGTCTCCTACACACAGCATGGTGTGGAGGTAGTTCGTCTCCAACACAGCATGGTGTGGAGGTAGTTAGTCTCCAACACACAGCATGATGTGGAGGTAGTTAGTCTCCAACACACAGCATGGTGTGGAGGTAGTTAGTCTCCAACACACAGCATGGTGTGGAGGTAGTTAGTCTCCAACACACAGCATGATGTTGAGGTAGTTAGTCTCCAACACACAGCATGATGTGGAGGTAGTTAGTCTCCAACACATACCATGGTGTGGAGGTAGTTAGTCTCCAACACACAGCATGATGTGGAGGTAGTTAGTCTCCAACACACAGCATCGTGTGGAGGTAGTTAGTCTCCAACACACAGCATGATGTGGAGGTAGTTAGTCTCCAATACAGCATGATGTGGAGGCAGTTATTCTCCAACACACAGCATGATGTGGAGGTAGTTAGTCTCCAATACAGCATGGTGTGGAGGTAGTTAGTCTCCAACACACAGCATGATGTGGAGGTAGTTAGTCTCCAACACACAGCATGATGTGGAGGTAGTTAGTCTCCAACACAGCATGATGTGGAGGTAGTTAGTCTCCAACACACAGCATGATGTGGAGGTAGTTAGTCTCCAACACAGCATGATGTGGAGGTAGTTAGTCTCCAACACACAGCATGGTGTGGAGGTAGTTAGTCTCCAACACAGCATGATGTGGAGGTAGTTAGTCTCCTACAGGACAACACACAGCATGGTGTGAAGGTAGTTAGTCTCCAACACACAGCATGATGTGGAGGTAGTTAGTCTCCTACACACAGCATGGTGTGGAGGTAGTTCGTCTCCAACACAGCATGGTGTGGAGGTAGTTAGTCTCCAACACACAGCATGATGTGGAGGTAGTTAGTCTCCAACACACAGCATGTTGTGGAGGTAGTTAGTCTACAACACACAGCATGATGTGGAGGTAGTTAGTCTCCAATACAGCATGATGTGGAGGCAGTTATTCTCCAACACACAGCATGATGTGGAGGTAGTTAGTCTCCAATACAGCATGGTGTGGAGGTAGTTAGTCTCCAACACACAGCATGGTGTGGAGGTAGTTAGTCTCCAACACACAGCATGATGTGGAGGTAGTTAGTCTCCAACACACAGCATGATGTGGAGGTAGTTAGTCTCCTACAGGACAACACACAGCATGGTGTGAAGGTAGTTCGGCTCTAACACACAGCATGGTGTGTAGGTAGTTAGTCTCCTACAGGACAACACACGCATGGTGTGGAGGTAGTTAGTCTCCTACACACAGCATGATGTGGAGGTAGCTAGTCTCCAACACACAGCATGATGTGGAGGTAGTTAGTCTCCAACACACAGCATGATGTGGAGGTAGTTAGTCTCCAACACACAGCATGGTGTGGAGGTAGTTAGTCTCCTACACACAGCATGATGTGGAGGTAGTTAGTCTCCAACACACAGCATGTTGTGGAGGTAGTTAGTCTACAACACACAGCATGGTGTGGAGGTAGTTAGTCTCAAACACACAGCATGATGTGGAGGTAGTTAGTCTCCAACACACAGCATGTTGTGGAGGTAGCTAGTCTCCAACACACAGCATGATGTGGAGGTAGTTCGTCTCCAACACACAGCATGGTGTGGAGGTAGTTAGTCTCCTACACACAGCATGATGTGGAGGTAGCTAGTCTCCAACACACAGCATGATGTGGAGGTAGTTAGTCTCCTACAGGACAACACACAGCATGGTGTGGAGGTAGTTAGTCTCCAACACAGCATGATGTGGAGGGAGTTAGTCTCCAACACACAGCATGATGTGGAGGTAGTTAGTCTCCAACACACAGCATGATGTGGAGGTAGTTAGTCTCCAACACACAGCATGATGTGGAGGTAGTTAGTCTCCAACACACAGCATGATGTGGAGGTAGTTAGTCTCCAACACAGAATGATGTGGAGGTAGTTAGTCTCCAACACACAGCATGATGTGGAGGTAGTTAGTCTCCAACACAGCATGATGTGGAGGTTGTTAGTCTCCAACACACAGCATGGTGTGGAGGTAGTTAGTCTCCAACACACAGCATGGTGTGGAGGTAGTTAGTCTCCAACACAGCATGATGTGGAGGTAGTTAGTCTCCTAAAGGACAACACACAGCATGGTGTGAAGGTAGTTAGTCTCCAACACACAGCATGGTGTGGAGGTAGTTCGTCTCCAACACAGCATGGTGTGGAGGTAGTTAGTCTCCAACACACAGCATGATGTGGAGGTAGTTAGTCTCCAACACACAGCATGGTGTGGAGGTAGTTAGTCTCCAACACACAGCATGATGTGGAGGTAGTTAGTCTCCAACACACAGCATGATGTGGAGGTAGTTAGTCTCCTACAGGACAACACACAGCATGGTGTGAAGGTAGTTCGTCTCCAACACACAGCATGATGTGGAGGTAGTTAGTCTCCTACACACAGCATGGTATGGAGGTAGTTAGTCTCCAACACACAGCATGGTGTGGAGGTAGTTAGTCCCCAACACACAGCATGATGTGGAGGTAGTTAGTCTCCTACAGGACAACACACAGCATGGTGTGAAGGTAGTTAGTCTCCAACACACAGCATGGTGTGACAGTAGGTAGTCTCCAACACACAGCATGGTGTGGAGGTAGTTAGTCTCCAACATACAGCATGATGTGGAGGTAGTTAGTCTCCAACACACAGCATGATGTGGAGGTAGTTAGCCTCCTACAGGACAACACACAGCATGGTGTGGAGGTAGTTAGTCTCCAACACACAGCATGGTGTGGAGGTAGTTAGTCTCCTACACACAGCATGGTGAGGAGGTAGTTAGTCTCCAACACACAGCATGATGTGGAGGTAGTTAGTCTCCAACACACAGCATGGTGTGGAGGTAGTTCGTCTCCAACACACAGCATGATGTGGAGGTAGTTAGTCTCCAACACACAGCATGGTGTGGAGGTAGTTAGTCTCCTACAGGACAACACACAGCATGATGTGGAGGTAGTTAGTCTCCAACAGGAAGTAACCCTCCCAGCTGGGGTTTGTACAGAGATGTGTTATGTGGTAAACAGGAAGTAACCCTCCCAGCTGAATGGGGTCTGTGCAGAGATGTTTTCTGTGGTAAACAGGAAGCAACCCTCCCAGCTGAATGGGGTCTGTGCAGAGATGTGTTCTGTGGTAAACAGGAAGTAACCCTCCCAGCTGAATGGGGTTTGTACAGAGATGTGTTATGTGGTAAACAGGAAGTAACCCTCCCAGCTGAATGGGGTTTGTACAGAGATGTGTTCTGTGGTAAACAGGAAGTAACCCTCCCAGCTGAATGGGATCTGTACAGAGATGTGTTCATGTGGTAAACAGGAAGTAACCCTCCCAGCTGAATGGGATCTGTACAGAGATGTGTTCTGTGGT
>NW_025550015.1:0-19038 GCF_905237065.1 Salmo salar | reverse complement strand
ATGTGGAGGTAGCTTGTCTCCAACACACAGCATGATGTGAAGGTATAGTCTCCTACAGGATGTCACACAGCATGGAAACCCAAATTGGTCTACATGGACAAGTTCTGGGCCTGGTTTAGATCTTATCTGTCGGAAAGATATCAGTTTGTTTCTGTGAATGGTTTGTCCTCTCGACAAATCAATTGTAAATTTCTGGTGTTCCCGTTCTAGTTTTAGAATTCACTATTGTTTTCACTATATATTTTACCTCTTGGGATGTCATTCGAAAACATAATGTTAAATTTCACTGCTGCGCGGATCTACACACAGCTGTACATTTCAATGAAACATGGTGAAGCCCCAAATTGTAGCCTCGCTAGGAAGCCTGTGTTTCAGACATAAAGAAGTGGATGGCTGCAAACTTTCTACTTTTAAACTCGGACAAAACAGAGATGCTTGTTCTAGGTCCCAAGAAACAAAGTAGATCTTCTGTTGAATCTGACAATTAATCTGGATGGTTGTACAGTCGCCCTCTTAAATAAAACTGTGAAGGGACCTCATACTCTGGACCCTGATCTCTTTTTGAAGAACATATCAAGACTGTTTCATGACAGCTTTTTCCATCTACTTTAACATTGCAAAAATCAGAAATTTTCTGTCCAAAATTGACGGTGAAAATTTATCCATGCTTTTGTTACTTCTAGGCTGTACTACTCTAAGGTTTCATTTTCCGGGTTATCTTGGATAAAGCACTAAATAAACTTCAGTTAGTGCTAAATACCGCCGCCAGAATCCCGACTAGAACCAAAAAATTTGACTGATATTACCCAGTGCTAGCCTCCCTACACTGGCTTCCTCTGTTAAGGCAAGGGCCGATTTCAAGGTTTTACTGCTAACCCACAGCATTATACGGGCTTGCTCCCACTATCTTTCCGACGGTCCTGTCATACCTTGCACGCACGCCACGTGTCGCTGTGACGCAGGCCTCCCAATTGTCCCCAGAATTTACAACTGTTTGGAGGTAGGGCTTTCCCAATAGAGCTCCATTTTGCGAATGGTTTCCATTACCAATGTGAGAGACGCAGACTCAGTCTCAACTCATAAGTCTTTACTGAAGACTCCCGCTTTCCTCCTCTGTAGGTCCTATGATTAAGTATAGTCTGGCCCAGTGAGTGCAATGTGAACGGAAAGGCTGGAGCAACGAACCCGCCTTGTTGTCTCTGCCTTGCCGGTTCCCTTTTCCACTGGGATTCTCTGCCTCCTAACCCTTTTACAGAGGCTGAGTCACTGGCCCTACTGGTGTTCTTCCATGCCGTCCATGGGAGGGGTGCGTCACTTAGTGGGTTGGAGTCACTGACGTGGTCTTCCTGTCTTTGCGCACAACTTGGGGTTGTGCCATGGCGGAGAGATCGTTGTGGGCTATACTCGGCCTTGTCTTAGGACCGCGTAAGTTGGTGGTTGGAGACATCCCTCTAGTGGTGTGGGGGCTGTGCTTTGGAAAGTGGGTGGGGTTATATCCTGCCTGTTTGGCCCTGTCCGGGGTATCATCGGATGGGGCCACAGTGTCTTCTGATCCCTCCTGTCTCAGCCTCCAGTATTTATGCGCAGTAGTTTATGTGTCGTGGGGCTAGGATCAGTCTGTTACATCTGGAGTATTTCTCTTGTCTTATCCGTGTCCTGTGTGTATTTAAATTATGCTCTCTCTAATTCTCTCTTTCTCTCTTTCTGTCTTTCTCTCGGAGGACCTGAGCCCTAGGACCATGCCTCAGGACTACCTGGTATGATGACTCTGCTGTCCCCAGTCCACCTGGCCGTGCTGCTGCTCCAGTTTCAACTGTTCTGCCTGGGCGGCTATGGAAACCTGACCTGTTCACCGGACGTGCTTGTTGAACCCTCGACAACTACTATGATTATTATTATTTGACCATGCTGGTCATTTATGAACACCCCAACATTTTAACATTTTGACCATGTTCTGTTATAATATCCACCCTGCACAGCCAGAAGAGGACTGGCCAACCCCTCATAGCCTGGTTCCTCTCTAGGTTTCTTCCTAGGTTTTTTGGCCTTTCTAGGGAGTTTTTCCCTAGGGGGAGTTTTTCCTAGCCACCGTGCTTCTTTCACATGCTTTGCTTGCTGTTTGGGGTTTTAGGCTGGGTTTCTGTACAGCACTTTGAGAATATCAGCTGATGTACGAAGGGCTATATAAAAATAAATTTGATTTGATTTGAAATTTGAGGTAGTTAGTCTCCTACACAGCATGGTGTGGAGGTAGTTAGTCTACAACACACAGCATGTTGTGGAGGGTAGTTAGTCTCAACACACAGCAAGCATGGTGTGGAGGTAGTTAGTCTCCAACACACAGCATGGTGTGGAGGTAGTTAGTCTCAACACACAGCATGTTGTGGAGGTAGTTAGTCTACAACACACAGCATGGTGTGGAGGTAGTTAGTCTCCAACACACAGCATGATGTGGAGGTAGTTAGTCTCAACACACAGCATGATGTGGAGGGGTAGCTAGTCTCCAACACACAGCATGATGTGGAGGTAGTTAGTCTCCAACACACAGCATGGTGTGGAGGTAGTTAGTCTCCTACAGGACAACACACAGCATGGTGTGGAGGTGGTTGTCTCCTACACACAGCATGATGTGGAGGTAGCTAGTCTCCAACACACAGCATGATGTGGAGGTAGTTAGTCTCCACAGGACAACACACAGCATGGTGTGAAGGTAGTTCGTCTCCTACACACAGCATGATGTGGAGGTAGCTAGTCTCCAACACACAGCATGATGTGGAGGTAGTTAGTCTCCTACAGGACAACACACAGCATGGTGTGGAGGTAGTTAGTCTCCTACACACAGCATGGTGTGGAGGTAGTTAGTCTACAACACACAGCATGTTGTGGAGGTAGTTAGTCTCCAACACACAGCAAGCATGGTGTGGAGGTAGTTAGTCTCCAACACACAGCATGGTGGGAGGTAGTTAATCTCCTCAACACACAGCATGATGTGGAGGTAGTTAGTCTCCAACACACATCATCGTGTGGAGGTAGTTAGTCTCCAACACACAGCATGATGTGGAGGTAGTTAGTCTCTGGACAACACACAGCATGATGTGGAGGTAGTTAGTCTCAACACACAGTATGATGTGGAAGTAGTTAGTCTCCAACAGACAGCATGATGTGGAGTTAGTTAGTCTCCTACACACAGCATGATGTGGAGGTAGCTAGTCTCCAACACACAGCATGATGTGGAGGTAGTTAGTCTACAACACACAGCATGGTGTGGAGTTAGTTAGTCTCCTACAGGACAACACACAGCATGGTGTGGAGGTAGTTAGTCTCCTACACACAGCATGATATGGAGGTAGCTAGTCTCCAACACACAGCATGATGTGGAGGTAGTTAGTCTCCAACACACAGCATGATGTGGAGGTAGTTAGTCTCCAACACACAGCATGGTGTGGAGGTAGTTAGTCTCCTACACACAGCATGATGTGGAGGTGGTTAGTCTCCAACACACACGCATGTTGTGGAGGTAGTTAGTTTACAACACACAGCATGGTGTGGAGGTAGTTAGTCTCCAACACACAGCATGATGTGGAGGTAGTTAGTCTCCAACACACAGCATGATGTGGAGGTAGCTAGTCTCCAACACACAGCATGATGTGGAGGTAGTTAGTCTCCAACACACAGCATGGTGTGGAGGTAGTTAGTCTCCTACAGGACAACACACAGCATGGTGGGGAGGTAGTTAGTCTCCTACACACAGCATGATGTGGAGGTAGCTAGTCTCCAACACACAGCATGATGTGGAGGTAGTTAGTCTCCTACAGGACAACACACAGCATGGTGTGAAGGTAGTTAGTCTCCTACACACAGCATGATGTGGAGGTAGCTAGTCTCCAACACACAGCATGATGTGGAGGTAGTTAGTCTCCACAGGACAACACACAGCATGGTGTGTGAGGTAGTTAGTCTCCTACACACAGCATGGTGTGGAGGTAGTTAGTCCTACAACACACAGCATGTTGTGGAGGTAGTTAGTCTCCAACACACAGCAAGCATGGTGTGGAGGTAGTTAGTCTCCAACAAACAGCATTGTGTGGAGGTAGTTAGTCTCCAACACACAGCATGATGTGAGGTAGTTAGTCTCCAACACACAGCATCGTGTGGAGGTAGTTAGTCTCCAACACACAGCATAATGTGGAGGTAGTTAGTCTCCTACAGGACAACACACAGCATGATGTGGAGGTAGTTAGTCTCCAACACACAGCATGATGTGGAGGTAGTTAGTCTCCAACAGACAGCATGATGTGGAGGTAGTTAGTCTCCTACACACAGCATGATGGGAGGTAGCTAGTCTCCAACACACAGCATGATGTGGAGGTAGTTCGTCTCCAACACACAGCATGATGTGGAGGTAGTTAGTCTCCAACACACAGCATGGTGTTAGGTAGTTAGTCTCCTACAGGACAACACACAGCATGGTGTGGAGGTAGTTAGTCTCCTACACACAGCATGATGTGGAGGTAGCTAGTCTCCAACACACAGCATGATGTGGAGGTAGTTAGTCTCCTACAGGACAACACACAGCATGGTGTGAAGGTAGTTAGTCTCCTACACACAGCATGATGTGGCGTTAGCTAGTCTCCAACACACAGCATGATGTGGAGGTAGTTAGTCTCCTACAGGACAACACACAGCATGGTGTGGAGGTAGTTAGTCTCCTACACACAGCATGGTGTGGAGGTAGTTAGTCTACAACACACAGCATGTTGTGGAGGTAGTTAGTCTCCAACACACCAAGCATGGTGTGGAGGTAGTTAGTCTCCAACACACAGCATGGTGTGGAGGTAGTTAGTCTCAAACACACAGCATGTTGTGGAGGTAGTTAGTCTACAACACACAGCATGGTGTGGAGGTAGTTAGTCTCCAACACACAGCATGATGTGGAGGTAGTTAGTCTCCAACACACAGCATGATGTGGAGGTAGCTAGTCTCCAACACACAGCATGATGTGGAGGTAGTTAGTCTCAACACACAGCATGGTGTGGAGGTAGTTAGTCTCCTACAGGACAACACACAGCATGGTGTGGAGGTAGTTAGTCTCCTACACACAGCATGATGTGGAGGTAGCTAGTCTCCAACACACAGCATGATGTGGAGGTAGTTAGTCCCTACAGGACAACACACAGCATGGTGTGAAGGTAGTTCGTCTCCTACACACAGCATGATGTGGAGGTAGCTAGTCTCCAACACACAGCATGATGTGGAGGTAGTTAGTCTCCACAGGACAACACAGCATGGTGTGGAGGTAGTTAGTCTCCTACACACAGCATGGTGTGGAGGTAGTTAGTCTACAACACACAGCATGTTGTGGAGGTAGTTAGTCTCCAACACACAGCAAGCATGGTGTGGAGGTAGTTAGTCTCCAACACACAGCATGGTGTGGAGGTAGTTAGTCTCCAACACACAGCATGATGTGGAGGTGGTTAGTCTCCAACACACAGCATCGTGTGGAGGTAGTTAGTCTCAACACACAGCATGATGTGGAGGTAGTTAGTCTCCTACAGCACAACACACAGCATGATGTGGAGGTAGTTAGTCTCCAACACACAGTATGATGTGGAAGTAGTTAGTCTCAACAGACAGCATGATGTGGAGGTAGTTAGTCTCCTACACACAGCATGATGTGGAGGTAGCTAGTCTCCAACACACAGCATGATGTGGAGGTAGTTAGTCTCCAACACACAGCATGGTGTGGAGGTAGTTAGTCTCCTACAGGACAACACACAGCATGGTGTGGAGGTAGTTAGTCTCCTACACACAGCATGATGTGGAGGTAGCTAGTCTTCAACACACAGCATGATGTGGAAGTAGTTAGTCTCCAACACACAGCATGATGTGGCGTTAGCTAGTCTCCAACACACAGCATGATGTGGAGGTAGTTAGTCTCCTACAGGACAACACACAGCATGGTGTGGAGGTAGTTAGTCTCCTACACACACAGCATGGTGTGGAGGTAGTTAGTCTACAACACACAGCATGTTGTGGAGGTAGTTAGTCTCCAACACACAGCAAGCATGGTGTGGAGGTAGTTAGTCTCAACACACAGCATGGTGTGGAGGTAGTTAGTCTCCAACACACAGCATGTTGTGGAGGTAGTTAGTCTACAACACACAGCATGGTGTGGAGGTAGTTAGTCTCCAACACACAGCATGATGTGGAGGTAGTTAGTCTCCAACACACAGCATGATGTGGAGGTAGCTAGTCTCCAACACACAGCATGATGTGGAGGTAGTTAGTCTCCAACACACAGCATGGTGTGGAGGTAGTTAGTCTCCCTACAGGACAACACACAGCATGGTGTGGAGGTAGTTAATCTCCTACACACAGCATGATGTGGAGGTAGCTAGTCTCCAACACACAGCATGATGTGGAGGTAGTTAGTCTCCTACAGGACAACACACAGCATGGTGTGAAGGTAGTTCGTCTCCTACACACAGCATGATGTGGAGGTAGCTAGTCTCCAACACACAGCATGATGTGGAGGTAGTTAGTCTCCTACAGGACAACACACAGCATGGTGTGGAGGTAGTTAGTCTCCTACACACAGCATGGTGTGGAGGTAGTTAGTCTACAACACACAGCATGTTGTGGAGGTAGTTAGTCTCCAACACACAGCAAGCATGGTGTGGAGGTAGTTAGTCTCCAACACACAGCATGGTGTGGAGGTAGTTAGTCTCCAACACACAGCATGATGTGGAGGTAGTTAGTCTCCAACACACAGCATCGTGTGGAGGTAGTTAGTCTCAACACACAGCATGATGTGGAGGTAGTTAGTCTCCTACAGGACAACACACAGCATGATGTGGAGGTAGTTAGTCTCCAACACACAGCATGGTGTGGAGGTAGTTAGTCTCCTACAGGACAACACACAGCATGGTGTGGAGGTAGTTAGTCTCCCTACACACAGCATGATGTGGAGGTAGCTAGTCTTCAACACACAGCATGATGTGGAGGTAGTTAGTCTCCAACACACAGCATGATGTGGAGGTAGTTAGTCTCCAACACACAGCATGGTGTGGAGGTAGTTAGTCTCCCTACACACAGCATGATGTGGAGGTAGTTAGTCTCCAACACACAGCATGTTGTGGAGGTAGTTAGTTTACAACACACAGCATGGTGTGGAGGTAGTTAGTCTCCAACACACAGCATGATGTGGAGGTAGTTAGTCTCCAACACACAGCATGATGTGGAGGTAGCTAGTCTCCAACACACAGCATGATGTGGAGGTAGTTAGTCTCCAACACACAGCATGGTGTGGAGGTAGTTAGTCTCCTACAGGACAACACACAGCATGGTGTGGAGGTAGTTAGTCTCCTACACACAGCATGGTGTGGAGGTAGTTAGTCTACAACACACAGCATGTTGTGAGGTAGTTAGTCTCCAACACACAGCAAGCATGGTGTGGAGGTAGTTAGTCTCCAACAAACAGCATTGTGTGGAGGTAGTTAGTCTCCAACACACAGCATGATGTGGAGGTAGTTAGTCTCCAACACACAGCATCGTGTGGAGGTAGTTAGTCTCAACACACAGCATGATGTGGAGGTAGTTAGTCTCCTACAGGACAACACACAGCATGATGTGGAGGTAGTTAGTCTCCAACACACAGCATGATGTGGAAGTAGTTAGTCTCCAACAGACAGCATGATGTGGAGGTAGTTAGTCTCCGTACACACAGCATGATGTGGAGGTAGCTAGTCTCCAACACACAGCATGATGTGGAGGTAGTTCGTCTCCAACACACAGCATGATGTGGAGGTAGTTAGTCTCCAACACACAGCATGGTGTGGAGGTAGTTAGTCTCCTACAGGACAACACACAGCATGGTGTGGAGGTAGTTAGTCTCCTACACACAGCATGATGTGGAGGTAGCTAGTCTCCAACACACAGCATGATGTGGAGGTAGTTAGTCTCCTACAGGACAACACACAGCATGGTGTGAAGGTAGTTAGTCCTCCTACACACAGCATGATGGCGTTAGCTAGTCTCTAACACACAGCATGATGTGGAGGTAGTTAGTCTCCTACAGGACAACACACAGCATGGTGTGGAGGTAGTTAGTCTCCTACACACAGCATGGTGTGGAGGTAGTTAAGATCTACAACACACAGCATGTTGTGGAGGTAGTTAGTCTCCAACACACAGCAAGCATGGTGTGGAGGTAGTTAGTCTCAACACACAGCATGGTGTGGAGGTAGATAGTCTCCAACACACAGCATGTTGTGGAGGTAGTTAGTCTACAACACACAGAATGGTGTGGAGGTAGTTAGTCTCCAACACACAGCATGATGTGGAGGTAGTTAGTCTCCAACACACGCATGATGTGGAGGTAGCTAGTCTCCAACACACAGCATGGCTGTGGAGGTGAGTTAGTCTCTTCAACACACAGCATGGTGTGTGGAGGTAGTTAGTCTCCTACAGGACAACACACAGCATGGTGTGGAGGTAGTTAGATCTCCTACACACAGCATGATGTGGAGGTAGCTAGTCTCCAACACACAGCATGGTGTGGAGGTGTTAGTCTCCTACAGGACAACACACAGCATGGTGTGAAGTTAGTTAGTCTCCTACACACAGCGTGATGTGGAGGTAGCTAGTCTCCAACACACAGCATGATGTGGAGGTAGTTAGTCTCCTACAGGACAACACACAGCATGGTGTGGAGGTAGTTAGTCTCCTACACACAGCATGATGTGGAGGTAGTTAGTCTACAACACACAGCATGATGTGGAGGTAGTTAGTCTCCAACACACAACACAAGCATGGTGTGGAGGTAGTTAGTCTCCAACACACAGCATGGTGTGGAGGTAGTAGTCTCCAACACACAGCATGATGTGGAGGTAGTTAGTCTCCAACACATAGCATCGTGTGGAGGTAGTTAGTCTCAACACACAGCATGATGTGGAGGTAGTTAGTCTCCTTACAGGACAACACACAGCATGATGTGGAGGTAGTTAGTCTCCAACACACAGCATGATGTGGAAGTAGATAGTCTCCAACAGACAGCATGATGTGGAGGTAGTTAGTCTCCACACACACAGCATGATGTGGAGGTAGTTAGTCTCCAACACACAGCATGGTGTGGAGGTAGTTAGTCTCCTACAGGACAACACACAGCATGGTGTGGAGGTAGTTAGTCTCCTACACACAAGCATGATGTGGAGGTAGCTAGTCTCCAACACACAGCATGATGTGGAGGTAGTTAGTCTCAACACACAGCATGGTGTGGAGGTAGTTAGTCTCAACACACAGCATGGTGTGGAGGTAGTTAGTCTCCTACACACAGCATGATGTGGAGGTAGTTAGTCTCCAACACACAGCATGTTGTCGAGGTAGTTAGTCTACAACACACAGCATGGTGTGGAGGTAGTTAGTCTCCAACACACAGCATGATGTGGAGGTAGTTAGTCTCCAACACACAGCATGATGTGGAGGTAGCTAGTCTCCAACACACAGCATGATGTGGAGGTAGTTAGTCTCCAACACACAGCATGGTGTGGAGGTAGTTAGTCTCCTACAGGACAACACACAGCATGGTGTGGAGGTAGTTAGTATCCTACACAAGCATGATGTGGAGGTAGCTAGTCTCCAACACACAGCATGATGTGGAGGTAGTTAGTCTCCTCTACAGGACAACACACAGCATGGTGTGGAGGTAGTTAGTCTCCCACACAGCATGGTGTGGAGGTAGTTAGTCTACAACACACAGCATGTTCTGGAGGTAGTTAGTCTCCAACACACAGCAAGCATGGTGTGGAGGTAGTTAGTCTCAACACACAGCATGGTGTGGAGGTAGTTAGTCTCCAACACACAGCATGATGTGGAGGTAGTTAGTCTCCAACACACAGCATAATGTGGAGGTAGTTAGTCTCCAACACAGCATGATGTGGAGGTGTTAGTCTCCAACACACAGCATGATGTGGAGGTAGTTAGTCTCCAACACAGCATGATGTGGAGGTAGTTAGTCTCCAACACACAGCATGGTGTGGAGGTAGTTAGTCTCCAACACAGCAAGATGTGGAGGTAGTTAGTCTCCTAAAGGACAAACACACAGCATGGTGTGAAGGTAGTTAGTCTCAACACACAGCATGGTGTGGAGGTAGTTCGTCTCCAACACACAGCATGATGTGGAGGTAGTTAGTCTCCTCAGGACAACACACAGCATGATGTGGAGGTAGTTAGTCTCAACACACAGCATGATGTGGAAGTAGTTAGTCTCCAACAGACAGCATGATGTGGAGGTAGTTAGTCTCCTACACACAGCATGATGTGGAGGTAGCTAGTCTCCAACACACAGCATGATGTGGAGGTAGTTCGTCTCCAACACACAGCATGATGTGGAGGTAGTTAGTCTCCAACACACAGCATGGTGTGGAGGTAGTTAGTCTCCTACAGGACAACACACAGCATGGTGTGGAGGTAGTTAGTCTCCCACACAGCATGATGTGTAGGTAGCTAGTCTCCAACACACAGCATGATGTGGAGGTAGTTAGTCTCTACAGGACAACACACAGCATGGTGTGAAGGTAGTTAGTCTCCTACACACAGCATGATGTGGCGTTAGCTAGTCTCCAACACACAGCATGATGTGGAGGTAGTTAGTCTCCTACAGGACAACACACAGCATGGTGTGGAGGTAGTTAGTCTCCAACACACAGCATGATGTGGAGGTAGTTAGTCTCCAACACACAGCATCGTGTGGAGGTAGTTAGTCTCCAACACACAGCATGATGTGGAGGTAGTTATTCTCCTACAGGACAACACACAGCATGATGTGGAGGTAGTTAGTCTCCAACACACAGCATGATGTGGAAGTAGTTAGTCTCCAACAGACAGCATGATGTGGAGGTAGTTAGTCTCCTACACACAGCATGATGTGGAGGTAGCTAGTCTCAACTACACAGCATGATGTGGAGGTAGTTAGTCTCCAACACACAGCATGGTGTGGAGGTAGTTAGTCTCCTACAGGACAACACACAGCATGGTGTGGAGGTAGTTAGTCTCCTACACACAGCATGATGTGGAGGTAGCTAGTCTCCAACACACAGCATGATGTGGAGGTAGTTAGTCTCCAACACACAGCATGGTGTGGAGGTAGTTAGTCTCAACACACAGCATGGTGTGGAGGTAGTTAGTCTCCTACACACAGCATGATGTGAGGTAGTTAGTCTCCAACACACAGCATGTTGTCGAGGTAGTTAGTCTACAACACACAGCATGGTGTGGAGGTAGTTAGTCTCCAACACACAGCATGATGTGGAGGTAGTTAGTCTCCAACACACAGCATGATGTGGAGGTAGCTAGTCTCCAACACACAGCATGATGTGGAGGTAGTTAGTCTCAACACACAGCATGGTGTGGAGGTAGTTAGTCTCCTACAGGACAACACACAGCATGGTGTGGAGGTAGTTAGTATCCTACACACAGCATGATGTGGAGGTAGCTAGTCTCCAACACACAGCATGATGTGGAGGTAGTTAGTCTCCTACAGGACAACACAGCATGGTGTGGAGGTAGTTAGTCTCCTACACACAGCATGGTGTGGAGGTAGTTAGTCTACAACACACAGCATGTTCTGGAGGTAGTTAGTCTCCAACACACAGCAAGCATGGTGTGGAGGTAGTTAGTCTCCAACACACAGCATGGTGTGGAGGTAGTTAGTCTCCAACACACAGCATGATGTGGAGGTAGTTAGTCTCCAACACACAGCATAATGTGGAGGTAGTTAGTCTCCAACACAGCATGATGTGGAGGTAGTTAGTGTCCAACACACAGCATGATGTGGAGGTAGTTAGTCTCCAACACAGCATGATGTGGAGGTAGTTAGTCTCCAACACACAGCATGGTGTGGAGGTAGTTAGTCTCCAACACAGCAAGATGTGGAGGTAGTTAGTCTCCTAAAGGACAACACACAGCATGGTGTGAAGGTAGTTAGTCTCCAACACACAGCATGGTGTGGAGGTAGTTCGTCTCCAACACACAGCAAGATGTGGAAGTAGTTAGTCTCCAACAGACAGCATGATGTGGAGGTAGTTAGTCTCCAACACACAGCATGGTGTGGAGGTAGTTAGTCTCCTACAGGACAACACACAGCATGGTGTGGAGGTAGTTAGTCTCCTACACACAGCATGATGTGGAGGTAGCTAGTCTCCAACACACAGCATGATGTGGAGGTAGTTAGTCTCCTACAGGACAACACACAGCATGGTGTGAAGGTAGTTCGTCTCCTACACACAGCATGATGTGGAGGTAGCTAGTCTCCAACACACAGCATGATGTGGAGGTAGTTAGTCTCCTACAGGACAACACACAGCATGGTGTGGAGGTAGTTAGTCTCCCTACACACAGCATGGTGTGGAGGTAGTTAATCTACAACACACAGCATGTTGTGGAGGTAGTTAGTCTCCAACACACAGCAAGCATGGTGTGGAGGTAGTTAGTCTCCAACACACAGCATGGTGTGGAGGTAGTTAGTCTCCAACACACAGCATGATGTGGAGGTAGTTAGTCTCCAACACACAGCATCGTGTGGAGGTAGTTAGTCTCAACACACAGCATGATGTGGAGGTAGTTAGTCTCCTACAGGACAACACACAGCATGATGTGGAGGTAGTTAGTCTCCAACACACAGTATGATGTGGAAGTAGTTAGTCTCCAACAGACAGCATGATGTGGAGGTAGTTAGTCTCCTACACACAGCATGATGTGGAGGTAGCTAGTCTCCAACACACAGCATGATGTGGAGGTAGTTAGTCTCCAACACACAGCATGGTGTGGAGGTAGTTAGTCTCCTACAGGACAACACACAGCATGGTGTGGAGGTAGTTAGTCTCCTACACACAGCATGATGTGGAGGTAGTAGGGTCTTCAACACACAGCATGATGTGGAGGTAGTTAGTCTCCAACACACAGCATGATGTGGAGGTAGTTAGTCTCCAACACACAGCATGGTGTGGAGGTAGTTTGTCTCCTACACACAGCATGATGTGGAGGTAGTTAGTCTCCAACACACAGCATGTTGTGGAGGTAGTTAGTTTACAACACACAGCATGGTGTGGAGGTAGTTAGTCTCCAACACACAGCATGATGTGGAGGTAGTTAGTCTCCAACACACAGCATGATGTGTGAGGTAGCTAGTCTCAACACACAGCATGATGTGGAGGTAGTTAGTCTCCAACACACAGCATGGTGTGGAGGTAGTTAGTCTCCTACAGGACAACACACAGCATGGTGTGGAGGTAGTTAGTCTCCTACACACAGCATGATGTGGAGGTATAGTCTCCAACACACAGCATGATGTGGAGGTAGTTAGTCTCCTACAGGACAACACACAGCATGGTGTAAGGTAGTTAGTCTCCTACACACAGCATGATGTGGAGGTAGCCTAGTCTCCAACACACAGCATGATGTGGAGGTAGTTAGTCTCCTACAGGACAACACACAGCATGGTGTGGAGGTAGTTAGTCTCCTACACACAGCATGGTGTGGAGGTAGTTAGTATCCTACACACAGCATGATGTGGAGGTAGCTAGTCTCCAACACACAGCATGATGTGGAGGTAGTTAGTCTCCTACAGGACAACACACAGCATGGTGTGGAGGTAGTTAGTCTCCTACACACAGCATGGTGTGGAGGTAGTTAGTCTACAACACACAGCATGTTCTGGAGGTAGTTAGTCTCAACACACAGCAAGCATGGTGTGGAGGTAGTTAGTCTCCAACACACAGCATGGTGTGGAGGTAGTTAGTCTCCAACACACAGCATGATGTGGAGGTAGTTAGTCTCCAACACACAGCATAATGTGGAGGTAGTTAGTCTCCAAACACAGCATGATGTGGAGGTAGTTAGTGTCCAACACACAGCATGATGTGGAGGTAGTTAGTCTCAACACAGCATGATGTGGAGGTAGTTAGTCTCCAACACACAGCATGGTGTGGAGGTAGTTAGTCTCCCAACACAGCAAGATATGGAGGTAGTTAGTCTCCTAAAGGACCAACACACACGCATGGTGTGAAGGTAGTTAGTCTCCAACACACAGCATGGTGTGGAGGTGATAAAATCTCTCCAACACACAGCAAGATGTGGAAGTAGTTATCTCCACGAGCATGATGTGGGTAGTTATCTCACACACGCATGGTTGGGGTAGTTAGTCTCTTACAGGACAACACAACATGGTTTTTGTCTCCTACACATATATTATCAAAGCAATATGATTATCTTCTCCAACCACATATTTATTGTTACATACACAGCAGCATAAATTTACTACACATTTTAATAATTATCTCCCCAATTGTATTCATCTTGAGTGGGAATTGGTTATCTCCCACAACTTGATGCGATAGTTAATCTCCAACACACAGCATCGTGTGGGTAGTTGATCTCCACACACAGCATGATGTGGAGGTAGTTAGTCTCCTACAGGACACACACGGCATGATGTGGAGTAATTCGATCTCCACGTATGATTAGTGCAAGTATTTCTCCAACAGACAGCATGATGTGGAGGTGAATTAGTCTCCACCTACACACAGCATTTGGGTAACTATCTCCAACACACGGCATGATCAGCCAGTAGTTAGTCTCCAACCCGCATGGTGTGGAGGTAGTTAGTCTCCTACAGGACAACACACAGCATGGTGTGGAGGTAAGTTAGTCTCCTACACCGCATGATGTAAGTATCTCTAGTCTTCACTGGCATGATTGGAGGTATTATTCTCCAACACACAGCATGATGTGGAGGTAGTCTAGTCTCCAACACACAGCATGGTGTGGAGGTAGTTTGTCTCCTACACACAGCATGATGTGGAGGTGGTTGGTCTCCAACACACAGCATGTTGTGGAGGTAGTTAGTTACAACACACAGCATGGTGTGGAGGTAGTTAGTCTCCAACACACAGCATGATGTGGAGGTAGTTAGTCTCAACACACTAGCATGATGTGGAGGTCAGCTAGTCTCCACACACACAGCATGATGTGGAGGTAGTTGGTCTCCAACACACAGCATGGTGTGGAGGTAGTTAGTCTCCTACAGGACAACACACAGCATGGTGTGTGGAGGTAGTTAGTCTCCTACACACAGCATGATGTGGAGGTATCTAGTCTCCAACACACATGCATGATGGGAGGTAGTTAGTCTCCTACAGGACAACACACAGCATGGTGCCAAGGTAGTTAGTCTCCTACACACAGCATGATGTGGAGGTAGCTAGTCTCCAACACACAGCATGATGTGGAGGTAGTTAGTCTCCTACAGGACAACACACAGCATGGTGTGGAGGTAGTTTGTCTCCTCAACACAGCATGGTGTGGAGGTAGTTAGTCTACAACACACAGTATGTTGTTTATGGGGTATTAGTCTCAACACACAGTCAAGCATGGGCGGATGAGTTAGTCCCAACACACAATGGTCGGATTAGTCTCCATACACACATGCAATATGAAGTGTGAGTAGAAGTCTCCATTACAGCATCAGTGATGGAGGTAGTCTCCAACCCGCATGATGTCCACGGGTGGTTAACTCTCCTTTATGGTCTATATACATCGTGATGTGTAGGTAGTTAGTCTCCAACACACAGCATGATGTGGAAGTAGTTCAGTCTCCAACCAGACAGCATGATGTGGAGGTAGTTAGTCTCCTACACGCAGCATAACCTGATGTGAGGTAAGCCTAGTCTCCAACACACAGCATGATGGAGGTAGTTAGATCTCCAACACACAGCATGGTGTGGAGGTAGTTAGTCTCCTACAGGACAACACACAGCATGGTGTGGAGGTAGTTAGTCTCCTACACACAGCATGATGTGGAGAGGTAGCCTATCTCCAACACACAGCATGATGTGGAGGTAGTTAGTCTCCAACACACAGCATGGTGTGTGGAGTGTGTTAGTCTCCAACACACAGCATGGTGTGGAGGTAGTTAGTCTCCTACACACAGCATGATGTGGAGGTAGTTAGTCTCCAACACACAGCATGTTGTCGAAGGTAGTTAGTCTACAACACACAGCATGGTGTGGAGGTAGTCAGTCTCCAACACAGCATGATGTAGGTTTAGTCTCCAACACACAGCATGATGTGGAGGTAGCTAGTCTCCAACACACAGCATGATGTGGAGGTAGTTAGTCTCCAACACACACAGCATGGTGTGGAGAGGTAGTTAGTCTCCCTACAGGACAACACACAGCATGGTGGGAGGTAGTTAGTATCCTACACACAGCATGATGTGGAGGTAGTAGTCTCCAACACACAGCATGATGTGGAGGTAGTTAGTCTCCTACAGGACAACACACAGCATGGTGTGTGGAGTAGTTTGTCTCCTACACACAGCATGGTGTTGAGGTAGTTAGTCTACAACACACAGCATATTCTGAGGTAGTTAGTCTCTCCAACACACAGCAAGCATGGTGTGGAGGTAGTTAGTCTCCAACACACAGCATGGTGTGGAGGTAGTTAGTCTCAACACACAGCATGATGTGGAGTTAGTTAGTCTCCAACACACAGCATAATCGTGGAGGTAGTTAGTCTCAACACAGCATGATGTGGAGGTAGTTCAGTCTCCAACACACAGCATGATGTGGAGGTAGTTAGTCTCAACACAGCATGATGTGGAGGTAGTTAGTCTCCAAACACACAGCATGGTGTGGAGGTAGTTCGTCTCCAACACAGCATGGTGGAGGAAGTTGGGGTCTCCGAACACACAGCATGATGTGTAGGAGGTAGTTAGTCTCCAACACACAGCATGGTGTGGAGGTAGTTCAGTCTCTAACACACAGCATGGTGTGAGGTAGTTAGTCTCCTACAGGGACAACACACAAGCATGGTGGGAGAGGCTAGTTCGTCTCTAACACACAGCATGGTGTGGCAGGTAGTTAGTCTCCTACAGGACAACATACCCGCATGGTGTGGAGTTAGTTAGTCTCCTGCTAACACAGCATGATGTGTGGAGGTAGCTAGTCTCCAACACACAGCATGATGTGGAGGTAGTTAGTCTCCAACACACAGCATGATGTGGAGTAGCTAGTCTCCAACACACAGCATGGTGTGGAGGTAGTTAGTCTCCACAGGACAACACACAGCATGGTGGGCCAGGTAGTTAGTCTCCTACACAACAGCATGGTGTGGAGGTGACCCAGTCTTACAACACACAGCAGATGTGTGGGTAGTTAGTCTCCAACACACAGAATGATGTAGGTAGCTAGTCTCCAACACACAGCATGGTGTGGAGGTAGTTAGTCTCCTTACAGGACAACACACGCATGGTGTGGAGGTAGTTAGTCTCCTACACACAGCATGATGTGGAGGTAGCTAGTCTCCAACACACAGCATGATGTGGGAGGCAGTTAGTCTCCAACACACAGCATGATGTGGAGGTAGCTAGTCTCCAACACACAGCATGTTGTGGAGGTAGTTAGTCTCCACAGGACAACACACAGCATGGTGTGGAGGTAGTTAGTCTCCTACACACAGCATGGTGTGGAGGTAGTTAGTCCTACAACACACAGCATGTTGTGGAGGTGTTAATCTCCGTACAGCACTGGTGTGGAGTAGTTAATCTCCAACACACAGCATGATGTGGAGGTAGTTAGTCTCCAACACAGCATGATGTGGAGGGAGTTAGTCTCCGCCACACAGCAGCAGATGTGGAGGTAAGTTGGTCTCCAACACACAGCATTATGTGGAGGTAGTTAGTCTCCAACACACATGATGTGGAGGTAGTTAGTCTCCAACACACAGCATGATGTGGAGGTAGTTAGTCTCCAACACAGCATGATGTGGAGTGTTAGTCTCAACACACAGCATGGTGTGGAGGTAGTTAGTCTCCAACACACAGCATGGTGTGGAGGTAGTTAGTCTCCAACACAGCATGTGATGTGGAGGTAGTTAGTCTCCTAAAGGACAACACACAGCATGTGTAGAAGGTAGTTAGTCTCCAATACACAGCATGGTGTGGAGGTAGTTCGATCTCCAAATCACAGCATGGTGTGGAGGTAGTTAGTCTCCAAATCACTACAAAGCAGATGTGGAGGTAGTTAGTCTCCAACACACAGCATGGTGTGTGGAGGTAGTTAAATCTCCAACACACAGCATGGTGTGGAGGTAGATTGGTCCCCCAAACACACAGCATGATGTTGGATGTAGTTAGTCTCCCCAACACACAGCATGATGTGGAGGTAGTCTAGTCTCCAACACACAGCATGGTGTGGAGGTAGTTAGTCTCCAACACACAGCATGATGTGGAGGTAGTTAGTCTCAACACACAGCATGATGTGTGGAGGTAGTCTAGTCTCCTACAGGACAACACACAGCATGGTGTGAAGGTAGTTACCGTCTCCAACACACACAGCATGATGTGGAGGTGAGTTCAGTCTCCTACACACAGCATGGTATGGAGGTAGTTAGTCTCCAACGCACACTGGTGTGGAGGTAGTTAGTCCCCAACACACAAGCATGATGTGGAGGTAGTTAGTCTCCTACAGGACAACACACAGCATGGTGTGAAGGTAGTTAGTCTCAACACACAGCATGGTGTGATCTGGTAGTAGTCTCCAACACACAGCATGGTGTGGAGGTAGTTAGTCTCCAACACACAGCATGATGTGGAGGTAGTTGTCTCCAACACACAGCATGATGTGGAGGTAGTTCAGTCTCCCCTACAGGACAACACACAGCATGGTGTGAGGTAGTTAGTTCTCCACACACACACAGCATGGTGTGGAGGTAGTTAGTCTCCTACACACAGCATGATGTGGAGGTAGTTAGTCTCCAACGCACAGCATGGTGTGGAGTAGTTCCGATCTCCAACACACAGCATGATGTTGAGCAGTTAGTCTCCAACACACAGCATGGTGTGGAGGTAGTTAGTCTCCTACAGGACAACACACAGCATGATGTGGAGTGTAGTTAGTCTCCAACAGGAAGCAACCTCTCAGCTGGGGTTTGTACAGAGATGTGTTAAGGTGGTAAACAGGAAGTAACCCTCCCAGCTGAATG
>NW_025550014.1:0-19186 GCF_905237065.1 Salmo salar | reverse complement strand
TCTAGGTTGGTTCCTGTGTCTGTCCACCAGTCTCTAGGTTGGTTCCTGTGTCTGTCCACCAGTCTCTAGGTTGGTTCCTGTGTCTGTCCACCAGTCTCTAGGTTGGTTCCTGTGTCTGTCCACCAGTCTCTAGGTTGGTTCCTGTCTGTCCACCAGTCTCTAGGTTGGTTCCTGTGTCCGTCCACCAGTCTCTAGGTTGGTTCCTGTGTCTGTCCACCAGTCTCTAGGTTGGTTCCTGTGTCTGTCCACCAGTCTCTGGGTTGGTTCCTGTGTCTGTCCACCAGTCTCTAGGTTGGTTCCTGTCTGTCCACCAGTCTCTAGGTTGGTTCCTGTCTGTCCACCAGTCTCTAGGTTGGTTCCTGTGTCTGTCCACCAGTCTCTAGGTTGGTTCCTGTGTCTGTCCACCAGTCTCTAGGTTGGTTCCTGTGTCTGTCCACCAGTCTCTAGGTTGGTTCCTGTGTCTGTCCACCAGTCTCTAGGTTGGTTCCTGTGTCTGTCCACCAGTCTCTAGGTTGGTTCCTGTGTCTGTCCACCAGTCTCTAGGTTGGTTCCTGTGTCTGTCCACCAGTCTCTAGGTTGGTTCCTGTGTCTGTCCACCAGTCTCTAGGTTGGTTCCTGTCTGTCCACCAGTCTCTAGGTTGGTTCCTGTGTCTGTCCACCAGTCTCTAGGTTGGTTCCTGTGTCTGTCCACCAGTCTCTAGGTTGGTTCCTGTGTCTGTCCACCAGTCTCTAGGTTGGTTCCTGTGTCTGTCCACCAGTCTCTAGGTTGGTTCCTGTGTCTGTCCACCAGTCTCTAGGTTGGTTCCTGTGTCTGTCCACCAGTCTCTAGGTTGGTTCCTGTGTCTGTCCACCAGTCTCTAGGTTGGTTCCTGTGTCTGTCCACCAGTCTCTAGGTTGGTTCCTGTCTGTCCACCAGTCTCTAGGTTGGTTCCTGTGTCTGTCCACCAGTCTCTAGGTTGGTTCCTGTGTCTGTCCACCAGTCTCTAGGTTGGTTCCTGTGTCTGTCCACCAGTCTCTAGGTTGGTTCCTGTGTCTGTCCACCAGTCTCTAGGTTGGTTCCTGTGTCTGTCCACCAGTCTCTAGGTTGGTTCCTGTGTCTGTCCACCAGTCTCTAGGTTGGTTCCTGTGTCTGTCCACCAGTCTCTAGGTTGGTTCCTGTGTCTGTCCACCAGTCTCTAGGTTGGTTCCTGTCTGTCCACCAGTCTCTAGGTTGGTTCCTGTGTCTGTCCACCAGTCTCAGGTTGGTTCCTGTGTCTGTCCACCAGTCTCTAGGTTGGTTCCTGTGTCTGTCCACCAGTCTCTAGGTTGGTTCCTGTGTCTGTCCACCAGTCTCTAGGTTGGTTCCTGTGTCTGTCCACCAGTCTCTAGGTTGGTTCCTGTGTCTGTCCACCAGTCTCTCTAGGTTGGTTCCTGTGTCTGTCCACCAGTCTCTAGGTTGGTTCCTGTGTCTGTCCACCAGTCTCTAGGTTGGTTCCTGTCTGTCCACCAGTCTCTAGGTTGGTTCCTGTGTCTGTCCACCAGTCTCTAGGTTGGTTCCTGTGTCTGTCCACCAGTCTCTAGGTTGGTTCCTGTGTCTGTCCACCAGTCTCTAGGTTGGTTCCTGTGTCTGTCCACCAGTCTCTAGGTTGGTTCCTGTTCTGTCCACCAGTCTCTAGGTTGGTTCCTGTGTCTGTCCACCAGTCTCTAGGTTGGTTCCTGTGTCTGTCCACCAGTCTCTAGGTTGGTTCCTGTGTCTGTCCACCAGTCTCTAGGTTGGTTCCTGTCTGTCCACCAGTCTCTAGGTTGGTTCCTGTGTCTGTCCACCAGTCTCTAGGTTGGTTCCTGTGTCTGTCCACCAGTCTCTCAGGTTGGTTCCTGTTTGTCTGTCCACCAGTCTCTAGGTTGGTTCCTGTGTCTGTCCACCAGTCTCTAGGTTGGTTCCTGTGTCTGTCCACCAGTCTCTAGGTTGGTTCCTGTGTCTGTCCACCAGTCTCTAGGTTGGTTCCTGTGTCTGTCCACCAGTCTCTAGGTTGGTTCCTGTCTGTCCACCAGTCTCTAGGTTGGTTCCTGTGTCTGTCCACCAGTCTCTAGGTTGGTTCCTGTGTCTGTCCACCAGTCTCTAGGTTGGTTCCTGTTCTGTCCACCAGTCTCTAGGTTGGTTCCTGTGTCTGTCCACCAGTCTCTAGGTTGGTTCCTGTGTCTGTCCACCAGTCTCTAGGTTGGTTCCTGTCTGTCCACCAGTCTCTAGGTTGGTTCCTGTGTCTGTCCACCAGTCTCTAGGTTGGTTCCTGTGTCTGTCCACCAGTCTCTAGGTTGGTTCCTGTGTCTGTCCACCAGTCTCTAGGTTGGTTCCTGTGTCTGTCCACCAGTCTCTAGGTTGGTTCCTGTGTCTGTCCACCAGTCTCTAGGTTGGTTCCTGTGTCTGTCCACCAGTCTCTAGGTTGGTTCCTGTCTGTCCACCAGTCTCTAGGTTGGTTCCTGTGTCTGTCCACCAGTCTCTAGGTTGGTTCCTGTGTCTGTCCACCAGTCTCTAGGTTGGTTCCTGTGTCTGTCCACCAGTCTCTAGGTTGGTTCCTGTGTCTGTCCACCAGTCTCTAGGTTGGTTCCTGTGTCTGTCCACCAGTCTCTAGGATGGTTCCTGTGTCTGTCCACCAGTCTCTAGGTTGGTTCCTGTGTCTGTCCACCAGTCTCTAGGTTGGTTCCTGTGTCTGTCCACCAGTCTCTAGGTTGGTTCCTGTGTCTGTCCACCAGTCTCTAGGTTGGTTCCTGTGTCTGTCCACCAGTCTCTAGGTTGGTTCCTGTTCTGTCCACCAGTCTCTAGGTTGGTTCCTGTGTCTGTCCACCAGTCTCTAGGTTGGTTCCTGTGTCTGTCCACCAGTCTCTAGGTTGGTTCCTGTGTCTGTCCACCAGTCTCTAGGTTGGTTCCTGTGTCTGTCCACCAGTCTCTAGGTTGGTTCCTGTGTCTGTCCACCAGTCTCTAGGTTGGTTCCTGTGTCTGTCCACCAGTCTCTAGGTTGGTTCCTGTGTCTGTCCACCAGTCTCTAGGTTGGTTCCTGTGTCTGTCCACCAGTCTCTAGGTTGGTTCCTGTGTCTGTCCACCAGTCTCTAGGTTGGTTCCTGTGTCTGTCCACCAGTCTCTAGGTTGGTTCCTGTGTCTGTCCACCAGTCTCTAGGTTGGTTCCTGTGTCTGTCCACCAGTCTCTAGGTTGGTTCCTGTGTCTGTCCACCAGTCTCTAGGTTGGTTCCTGTGTCTGTCCACCAGTCTCTAGGTTGGTTCCTGTGTCTGTCCACCAGTCTCTAGGTTGGTTCCTGTGTCTGTCCACCAGTCTCTAGGTTGGTTCCTGTGTCTGTCCACCAGTCTCTAGGTTGGTTCCTGTGTCTGTCCACCAGTCTCTAGGTTGGTTCCTGTGTCTGTCCACCAGTCTCTAGGTTGGTTCCTGTGTCTGTCCACCAGTCTCTAGGTTGGTTCCTGTGTCTGTCCACCAGTCTCTAGGTTGGTTCCTGTGTCTGTCCACCAGTCTCTAGGTTGGTTCCTGTGTCTGTCCACCAGTCTCTAGGTTGGTTCCTGTGTCTGTCCACCAGTCTCTAGGTTGGTTCCTGTGTCTGTCCACCAGTCTCTAGGTTGGTTCCTGTCTGTCCACCAGTCTCTAGGTTGGTTCCTGTGTCTGTCCACCAGTCTCTAGGTTGGTTCCTGTGTCTGTCCACCAGTCTCTAGGTTGGTTCCTGTGTCTGTCCACCAGTCTCTAGGTTGGTTCCTGTGTCTGTCCACCAGTCTCTAGGTTGGTTCCTGTGTCTGTCCACCAGTCTCTAGGTTGGTTCCTGTGTCTGTCCACCAGTCTCTAGGTTGGTTCCTGTGTCTGTCCACCAGTCTCTAGGTTGGTTCCTGTGTCTGTCCACCAGTCTCTAGGTTGGTTCCTGTGTCTGTCCACCAGTCTCTAGGTTGGTTCCTGTGTCTGTCCACCAGTCTCTAGGTTGGTTCCTGTTCTGTCCACCAGTCTCTAGGTTGGTTCCTGTGTCTGTCCACCAGTCTCTAGGTTGGTTCCTGTGTCTGTCCACCAGTCTCTAGGTTGGTTCCTGTGTCTGTCCACCAGTCTCTAGGTTGGTTCCTGTGTCTGTCCACCAGTCTCTAGGTTGGTTCCTGTGTCTGTCCACCAGTCTCTAGGTTGGTTCCTGTGTCTGTCCACCAGTCTCTAGGTTGGTTCCTGTGTCTGTCCACCAGTCTCTAGGTTGGTTCCTGTGTCTGTCCACCAGTCTCTAGGTTGGTTCCTGTCTGTCCACCAGTCTCTAGGTTGGTTCCTGTGTCTGTCCACCAGTCTCTAGGTTGGTTCCTGTGTCTGTCCACCAGTCTCTAGGTTGGTTCCTGTGTCTGTCCACCAGTCTCTAGGTTGGTTCCTGTGTCTGTCCACCAGTCTCTAGGTTGGTTCCTGTTCTGTCCACCAGTCTCTAGGTTGGTTCCTGTGTCTGTCCACCAGTCTCTAGGTTGGTTCCTGTGTCTGTCCACCAGTCTCTAGGTTGGTTCCTGTGTCTGTCCACCAGTCTCTAGGTTGGTTCCTGTTCTGTCCACCAGTCTCTAGGTTGGTTCCTGTGTCTGTCCACCAGTCTCTAGGTTGGTTCCTGTGTCTGTCCACCAGTCTCTAGGTTGGTTCCTGTGTCTGTCCACCAGTCTCTAGGTTGGTTCCTGTGTCTGTCCACCAGTCTCTAGGTTGGTTCCTGTGTCTGTCCACCAGTCTCTAGGTTGGTTCCTGTGTCTGTCCACCAGTCTCTAGGTTGGTTCCTGTGTCTGTCCACCAGTCTCTAGGTTGGTTCCTGTGTCTGTCCACCAGTCTCTAGGTTGGTTCCTGTCTGTCCACCAGTCTCTAGGTTGGTTCCTGTGTCTGTCCACCAGTCTCTAGGTTGGTTCCTGTGTCTGTCCACCAGTCTCTAGGTTGGTTCCTGTGTCTGTCCACCAGTCTCTAGGTTGGTTCCTGTGTCTGTCCACCAGTCTCTAGGTTGGTTCCTGTGTCTGTCCACCAGTCTCTAGGTTGGTTCCTGTCTGTCCACCAGTCTCTAGGTTGGTTCCTGTGTCTGTCCACCAGTCTCTAGGTTGGTTCCTGTGTCTGTCCACCAGTCTCTAGGTTGGTTCCTGTGTCTGTCCACCAGTCTCTAGGTTGGTTCCTGTGTCTGTCCACCAGTCTCTAGGTTGGTTCCTGTGTCTGTCCACCAGTCTCTAGGTTGGTTCCTGTGTCTGTCCACCAGTCTCTAGGTTGGTTCCTGTGTCTGTCCACCAGTCTCTAGGTTGGTTCCTGTGTCTGTCCACCAGTCTCTAGGTTGGTTCCTGTGTCTGTCCACCAGTCTCTAGGTTGGTTCCTGTGTCTGTCCACCAGTCTCTAGGTTGGTTCCTGTGTCTGTCCACCAGTCTCTAGGTTGGTTCCTGTGTCTGTCCACCAGTCTCTAGGTTGGTTCCTGTGTCTGTCCACCAGTCTCTAGGTTGGTTCCTGTGTCTGTCCACCAGTCTCTAGGTTGGTTCCTGTGTCTGTCCACCAGTCTCTAGGTTGGTTCCTGTGTCTGTCCACCAGTCTCTAGGTTGGTTCCTGTGTCTGTCCACCAGTCTCTAGGTTGGTTCCTGTGTCTGTCCACCAGTCTCTAGGTTGGTTCCTGTGTCTGTCCACCAGTCTCTAGGTTGGTTCCTGTGTCTGTCCACCAGTCTCTAGGTTGGTTCCTGTGCTGTCCACCAGTCTCTAGGTTGGTTCCTGTGTCTGTCCACCAGTCTCTAGGTTGGTTCCTGTGTCTGTCCACCAGTCTCTAGGTTGGTTCCTGTGTCTGTCCACCAGTCTCTAGGTTGGTTCCTGTGTCTGTCCACCAGTCTCTAGGTTGGTTCCTGTGTCTGTCCACCAGTCTCTAGGTTGGTTCCTGTGTCTGTCCACCAGTCTCTAGGTTGGTTCCTGTGTCTGTCCACCAGTCTCTAGGTTGGTTCCTGTGTCTGTCCACCAGTCTCTAGGTTGGTTCCTGTGTCTGTCCACCAGTCTCTAGGTTGGTTCCTGTGTCTGTCCACCAGTCTCTAGGTTGGTTCCTGTGTCTGTCCACCAGTCTCTAGGTTGGTTCCTGTGTCTGTCCACCAGTCTCTAGGTTGGTTCCTGTGTCTGTCCACCAGTCTCTAGGTTGGTTCCTGTGTCTGTCCACCAGTCTCTAGGTTGGTTCCTGTGTCTGTCCACCAGTCTCTAGGTTGGTTCCTGTGTCTGTCCACCAGTCTCTAGGTTGGTTCCTGTGTCTGTCCACCAGTCTCTAGGTTGGTTCCTGTGTCTGTCCACCAGTCTCTAGGTTGGTTCCTGTGTCTGTCCACCAGTCTCTAGGTTGGTTCCTGTGTCTGTCCACCAGTCTCTAGGTTGGTTCCTGTCTGTCCACCAGTCTCTAGGTTGGTTCCTGTGTCTGTCCACCAGTCTCTAGGTTGGTTCCTGTGTCTGTCCACCAGTCTCTAGGTTGGTTCCTGTGTCTGTCCACCAGTCTCTAGGTTGGTTCCTGTGTCTGTCCACCAGTCTCTAGGTTGGTTCCTGTGTCTGTCCACCAGTCTCTAGGTTGGTTCCTGTGTCTGTCCACCAGTCTCTAGGTTGGTTCCTGTGTCTGTCCACCAGTCTCTAGGTTGGTTCCTGTGTCTGTCCACCAGTCTCTAGGTTGGTTCCTGTGTCTGTCCACCAGTCTCTAGGTTGGTTCCTGTGTCTGTCCACCAGTCTCTAGGTTGGTTCCTGTGTCTGTCCACCAGTCTCTAGGTTGGTTCCTGTGTCTGTCCACCAGTCTCTAGGTTGGTTCCTGTGTCTGTCCACCAGTCTCTAGGTTGGTTCCTGTCTGTCCACCAGTCTCTAGGTTGGTTCCTGTGTCTGTCCACCAGTCTCTAGGTTGGTTCCTGTGCTGTCCACCAGTCTCTAGGTTGGTTCCTGTGTCTGTCCACCAGTCTCTAGGTTGGTTCCTGTGTCTGCCCACCAGTCTCTAGGTTGGTTCCTGTGTCTGTCCACCAGTCTCTAGGATGGTTCCTGTCTGTCCACCAGTCTCTAGGTTGGTTCCTGTGTCTGTCCACCAGTCTCTAGGTTGGTTCCTGTGTCTGTCCACCAGTCTCTAGGTTGGTTCCTGTGTCTGTCCACCAGTCTCTAGGTTGGTTCCTGTGTCTGTCCACCAGTCTCTAGGTTGGTTCCTGTGTCTGTCCACCAGTCTCTAGGTTGGTTCCTGTTCTGTCCACCAGTCTCTAGGTTGGTTCCTGTGTCTGTCCACCAGTCTCTAGGTTGGTTCCTGTGTCTGTCCACCAGTCTCTAGGTTGGTTCCTGTGTCTGTCCACCAGTCTCTAGGTTGGTTCCTGTGTCTGTCCACCAGTCTCTAGGTTGGTTCCTGTGTCTGTCCACCAGTCTCTAGGTTGGTTCCTGTGTCTGTCCACCAGTCTCTAGGTTGGTTCCTGTGTCTGTCCACCAGTCTCTAGGTTGGTTCCTGTGTCTGTCCACCAGTCTCTAGGTTGGTTCCTGTGTCTGTCCACCAGTCTCTAGGTTGGTTCCTGTGTCTGTCCACCAGTCTCTAGGTTGGTTCCTGTGTCTGTCCACCAGTCTCTAGGTTGGTTCCTGTGTCTGTCCACCAGTCTCTAGGTTGGTTCCTGTGTCTGTCCACCAGTCTCTAGGTTGGTTCCTGTGTCTGTCCACCAGTCTCTAGGTTGGTTCCTGTGTCTGTCCACCAGTCTCTAGGTTGGTTCCTGTGTCTGTCCACCAGTCTCTAGGTTGGTTCCTGTGTCTGTCCACCAGTCTCTAGGTTGGTTCCTGTGTCTGTCCACCAGTCTCTAGGTTGGTTCCTGTGTCTGTCCACCAGTCTCTAGGTTGGTTCCTGTGTCTGTCCACCAGTCTCTAGGTTGGTTCCTGTGTCTGTCCACCAGTCTCTAGGTTGGTTCCTGTGTCTGTCCACCAGTCTCTAGGTTGGTTCCTGTGTCTGTCCACCAGTCTCTAGGTTGGTTCCTGTGTCTGTCCACCAGTCTCTAGGTTGGTTCCTGTGTCTGTCCACCAGTCTCTAGGTTGGTTCCTGTGTCTGTCCACCAGTCTCTAGGTTGGTTCCTGTGTCTGTCCACCAGTCTCTAGGTTGGTTCCTGTGTCTGTCCACCAGTCTCTAGGTTGGTTCCTGTGTCTGTCCACCAGTCTCTAGGTTGGTTCCTGTGTCTGTCCACCAGTCTCTAGGTTGGTTCCTGTGTCTGTCCACCAGTCTCTAGGTTGGTTCCTGTGTCTGTCCACCAGTCTCTAGGTTGGTTCCTGTGTCTGTCCACCAGTCTCTAGGTTGGTTCCTGTGTCTGTCCACCAGTCTCTAGGTTGGTTCCTGTGTCTGTCCACCAGTCTCTAGGTTGGTTCCTGTGTCTGTCCACCAGTCTCTAGGTTGGTTCCTGTGTCTGTCCACCAGTCTCTAGGTTGGTTCCTGTGTCTGTCCACCAGTCTCTAGGTTGGTTCCTGTGTCTGTCCACCAGTCTCTAGGTTGGTTCCTGTGTCTGTCCACCAGTCTCTAGGTTGGTTCCTGTGTCTGTCCACCAGTCTCTAGGTTGGTTCCTGTGTCTGTCCACCAGTCTCTAGGTTGGTTCCTGTGTCTGTCCACCAGTCTCTAGGTTGGTTCCTGTGTCTGTCCACCAGTCTCTAGGTTGGTTCCTGTGTCTGTCCACCAGTCTCTAGGTTGGTTCCTGTGTCTGTCCACCAGTCTCTAGGTTGGTTCCTGTGTCTGTCCACCAGTCTCTAGGTTGGTTCCTGTGTCTGTCCACCAGTCTCTAGGTTGGTTCCTGTGCTGTCCACCAGTCTCTAGGTTGGTTCCTGTGTCTGTCCACCAGTCTCTAGGTTGGTTCCTGTGTCTGTCCACCAGTCTCTAGGTTGGTTCCTGTGTCTGTCCACCAGTCTCTAGGTTGGTTCCTGTGTCTGTCCACCAGTCTCTAGGTTGGTTCCTGTGTCTGTCCACCAGTCTCTAGGTTGGTTCCTGTGTCTGTCCACCAGTCTCTAGGTTGGTTCCTGTGTCTGTCCACCAGTCTCTAGGTTGGTTCCTGTGTCTGTCCACCAGTCTCTAGGTTGGTTCCTGTTCTGTCCACCAGTCTCTAGGTTGGTTCCTGTGTCTGTCCACCAGTCTCTAGGTTGGTTCCTGTGTCTGTCCACCAGTCTCTAGGTTGGTTCCTGTGTCTGTCCACCAGTCTCTAGGTTGGTTCCTGTGTCTGTCCACCAGTCTCTAGGTTGGTTCCTGTGTCTGTCCACCAGTCTCTAGGTTGGTTCCTGTGTCTGTCCACCAGTCTCTAGGTTGGTTCCTGTGTCTGTCCACCAGTCTCTAGGTTGGTTCCTGTGTCTGTCCACCAGTCTCTAGGTTGGTTCCTGTGTCTGTCCACCAGTCTCTAGGTTGGTTCCTGTGTCTGTCCACCAGTCTCTAGGTTGGTTCCTGTGTCTGTCCACCAGTCTCTAGGTTGGTTCCTGTCTGTCCACCAGTCTCTAGGTTGGTTCCTGTGTCTGTCCACCAGTCTCTAGGTTGGTTCCTGTGTCTGTCCACCAGTCTCTAGGTTGGTTCCTGTCTGTCCACCAGTCTCTAGGTTGGTTCCTGTGTCTGTCCACCAGTCTCTAGGTTGGTTCCTGTGTCTGTCCACCAGTCTCTAGGTTGGTTCCTGTGTCTGTCCACCAGTCTCTAGGTTGGTTCCTGTCTGTCCACCAGTCTCTAGGTTGGTTCCTGTGTCTGTCCACCAGTCTCTAGGTTGGTTCCTGTGTCTGTCCACCAGTCTCTAGGTTGGTTCCTGTGTCTGTCCACCAGTCTCTAGGTTGGTTCCTGTGTCTGTCCACCAGTCTCTAGGTTGGTTCCTGTGTCTGTCCACCAGTCTCTAGGTTGGTTCCTGTGTCTGTCCACCAGTCTCTAGGTTGGTTCCTGTGTCTGTCCACCAGTCTCTAGGTTGGTTCCTGTGTCTGTCCACCAGTCTCTAGGTTGGTTCCTGTGTCTGTCCACCAGTCTCTAGGTTGGTTCCTGTGTCTGTCCACCAGTCTCTAGGTTGGTTCCTGTGTCTGTCCACCAGTCTCTAGGTTGGTTCCTGTGTCTGTCCACCAGTCTCTAGGTTGGTTCCTGTGTCTGTCCACCAGTCTCTAGGTTGGTTCCTGTGTCTGTCCACCAGTCTCTAGGTTGGTTCCTGTGTCTGTCCACCAGTCTCTAGGTTGGTTCCTGTGTCTGTCCACCAGTCTCTAGGTTGGTTCCTGTGTCTGTCCACCAGTCTCTAGGTTGGTTCCTGTGTCTGTCCACCAGTCTCTAGGTTGGTTCCTGTGTCTGTCCACCAGTCTCTAGGTTGGTTCCTGTGTCTGTCCACCAGTCTCTAGGTTGGTTCCTGTGTCTGTCCACCAGTCTCTAGGTTGGTTCCTGTGTCTGTCCACCAGTCTCTAGGTTGGTTCCTGTGTCTGTCCACCAGTCTCTAGGTTGGTTCCTGTGTCTGTCCACCAGTCTCTAGGTTGGTTCCTGTGTCTGTCCACCAGTCTCTAGGTTGGTTCCTGTGTCTGTCCACCAGTCTCTAGGTTGGTTCCTGTCTGTCCACCAGTCTCTAGGTTGGTTCCTGTGTCTGTCCACCAGTCTCTAGGTTGGTTCCTGTGTCTGTCCACCAGTCTCTAGGTTGGTTCCTGTGTCTGTCCACCAGTCTCTAGGTTGGTTCCTGTGTCTGTCCACCAGTCTCTAGGTTGGTTCCTGTGTCTGTCCACCAGTCTCTAGGTTGGTTCCTGTGTCTGTCCACCAGTCTCTAGGTTGGTTCCTGTGTCTGTCCACCAGTCTCTAGGTTGGTTCCTGTGTCTGTCCACCAGTCTCTAGGTTGGTTCCTGTCTGTCCACCAGTCTCTAGGTTGGTTCCTGTGTCTGTCCACCAGTCTCTAGGTTGGTTCCTGTGTCTGTCCACCAGTCTCTAGGTTGGTTCCTGTCTGTCCACCAGTCTCTAGGTTGGTTCCTGTGTCTGTCCACCAGTCTCTAGGTTGGTTCCTGTGTCTGTCCACCAGTCTCTAGGTTGGTTCCTGTGTCTGTCCACCAGTCTCTAGGTTGGTTCCTGTGTCTGTCCACCAGTCTCTAGGTTGGTTCCTGTGTCTGTCCACCAGTCTCTAGGTTGGTTCCTGTGTCTGTCCACCAGTCTCTAGGTTGGTTCCTGTGTCTGTCCACCAGTCTCTAGGTTGGTTCCTGTGTCTGTCCACCAGTCTCTAGGTTGGTTCCTGTGTCTGTCCACCAGTCTCTAGGTTGGTTCCTGTGTCTGTCCACCAGTCTCTAGGTTGGTTCCTGTGTCTGTCCACCAGTCTCTAGGTTGGTTCCTGTGTCTGTCCACCAGTCTCTAGGTTGGTTCCTGTGTCTGTCCACCAGTCTCTAGGTTGGTTCCTGTGTCTGTCCACCAGTCTCTAGGTTGGTTCCTGTGTCTGTCCACCAGTCTCTAGGTTGGTTCCTGTCTGTCCACCAGTCTCTAGGTTGGTTCCTGTGTCTGTCCACCAGTCTCTAGGTTGGTTCCTGTGTCTGTCCACCAGTCTCTAGGTTGGTTCCTGTGTCTGTCCACCAGTCTCTAGGTTGGTTCCTGTCTGTCCACCAGTCTCTAGGTTGGTTCCTGTGTCTGTCCACCAGTCTCTAGGTTGGTTCCTGTGTCTGTCCACCAGTCTCTAGGTTGGTTCCTGTGTCTGTCCACCAGTCTCTAGGTTGGTTCCTGTGTCTGTCCACCAGTCTCTAGGTTGGTTCCTGTGTCTGTCCACCAGTCTCTAGGTTGGTTCCTGTGTCTGTCCACCAGTCTCTAGGTTGGTTCCTGTGTCTGTCCACCAGTCTCTAGGTTGGTTCCTGTGTCTGTCCACCAGTCTCTAGGTTGGTTCCTGTGTCTGTCCACCAGTCTCTAGGTTGGTTCCTGTGTCTGTCCACCAGTCTCTAGGTTGGTTCCTGTGTCTGTCCACCAGTCTCTAGGTTGGTTCCTGTGTCTGTCCACCAGTCTCTAGGTTGGTTCCTGTGTCTGTCCACCAGTCTCTAGGTTGGTTCCTGTGTCTGTCCACCAGTCTCTAGGTTGGTTCCTGTGTCTGTCCACCAGTCTCTAGGTTGGTTCCTGTGTCTGTCCACCAGTCTCTAGGTTGGTTCCTGTGTCTGTCCACCAGTCTCTAGGTTGGTTCCTGTGTCTGTCCACCAGTCTCTAGGTTGGTTCCTGTGTCTGTCCACCAGTCTCTAGGTTGGTTCCTGTGTCTGTCCACCAGTCTCTAGGTTGGTTCCTGTGTCTGTCCACCAGTCTCTAGGTTGGTTCCTGTGTCTGTCCACCAGTCTCTAGGTTGGTTCCTGTGTCTGTCCACCAGTCTCTAGGTTGGTTCCTGTGTCTGTCCACCAGTCTCTAGGTTGGTTCCTGTGTCTGTCCACCAGTCTCTAGGTTGGTTCCTGTGTCTGTCCACCAGTCTCTAGGTTGGTTCCTGTGTCTGTCCACCAGTCTCTAGGTTGGTTCCTGTGTCTGTCCACCAGTCTCTAGGTTGGTTCCTGTGTCTGTCCACCAGTCTCTAGGTTGGTTCCTGTGTCTGTCCACCAGTCTCTAGGTTGGTTCCTGTGTCTGTCCACCAGTCTCTAGGTTGGTTCCTGTCTGTCCACCAGTCTCTAGGTTGGTTCCTGTGTCTGTCCACCAGTCTCTAGGTTGGTTCCTGTGTCTGTCCACCAGTCTCTAGGTTGGTTCCTGTGTCTGTCCACCAGTCTCTAGGTTGGTTCCTGTGTCTGTCCACCAGTCTCTAGGTTGGTTCCTGTGTCTGTCCACCAGTCTCTAGGTTGGTTCCTGTGTCTGTCCACCAGTCTCTAGGTTGGTTCCTGTGTCTGTCCACCAGTCTCTAGGTTGGTTCCTGTGTCTGTCCACCAGTCTCTAGGTTGGTTCCTGTGTCTGTCCACCAGTCTCTAGGTTGGTTCCTGTCTGTCCACCAGTCTCTAGGTTGGTTCCTGTGTCTGTCCACCAGTCTCTAGGTTGGTTCCTGTGTCTGTCCACCAGTCTCTAGGTTGGTTCCTGTGTCTGTCCACCAGTCTCTAGGTTGGTTCCTGTGTCTGTCCACCAGTCTCTAGGTTGGTTCCTGTGTCTGTCCACCAGTCTCTAGGTTGGTTCCTGTGTCTGTCCACCAGTCTCTAGGTTGGTTCCTGTGTCTGTCCACCAGTCTCTAGGTTGGTTCCTGTGTCTGTCCACCAGTCTCTAGGTTGGTTCCTGTGTCTGTCCACCAGTCTCTAGGTTGGTTCCTGTGTCTGTCCACCAGTCTCTAGGTTGGTTCCTGTGTCTGTCCACCAGTCTCTAGGTTGGTTCCTGTGTCTGTCCACCAGTCTCTAGGTTGGTTCCTGTGTCTGTCCACCAGTCTCTAGGTTGGTTCCTGTGTCTGTCCACCAGTCTCTAGGTTGGTTCCTGTGTCTGTCCACCAGTCTCTAGGTTGGTTCCTGTGTCTGTCCACCAGTCTCTAGGTTGGTTCCTGTGTCTGTCCACCAGTCTCTAGGTTGGTTCCTGTGTCTGTCCACCAGTCTCTAGGTTGGTTCCTGTGTCTGTCCACCAGTCTCTAGGTTGGTTCCTGTGTCTGTCCACCAGTCTCTAGGTTGGTTCCTGTGTCTGTCCACCAGTCTCTAGGTTGGTTCCTGTCTGTCCACCAGTCTCTAGGTTGGTTCCTGTGTCTGTCCACCAGTCTCTAGGTTGGTTCCTGTGTCTGTCCACCAGTCTCTAGGTTGGTTCCTGTGTCTGTCCACCAGTCTCTAGGTTGGTTCCTGTGTCTGTCCACCAGTCTCTAGGTTGGTTCCTGTGTCTGTCCACCAGTCTCTAGGTTGGTTCCTGTGTCTGTCCACCAGTCTCTAGGTTGGTTCCTGTGTCTGTCCACCAGTCTCTAGGTTGGTTCCTGTGTCTGTCCACCAGTCTCTAGGTTGGTTCCTGTGTCTGTCCACCAGTCTCTAGGTTGGTTCCTGTGTCTGTCCACCAGTCTCTAGGTTGGTTCCTGTGTCTGTCCACCAGTCTCTAGGTTGGTTCCTGTGTCTGTCCACCAGTCTCTAGGTTGGTTCCTGTGTCTGTCCACCAGTCTCTAGGTTGGTTCCTGTGTCTGTCCACCAGTCTCTAGGTTGGTTCCTGTGTCTGTCCACCAGTCTCTAGGTTGGTTCCTGTGTCTGTCCACCAGTCTCTAGGTTGGTTCCTGTGTCTGTCCACCAGTCTCTAGGTTGGTTCCTGTGTCTGTCCACCAGTCTCTAGGTTGGTTCCTGTGTCTGTCCACCAGTCTCTAGGTTGGTTCCTGTGTCTGTCCACCAGTCTCTAGGTTGGTTCCTGTGTCTGTCCACCAGTCTCTAGGTTGGTTCCTGTGTCTGTCCACCAGTCTCTAGGTTGGTTCCTGTCTGTCCACCAGTCTCTAGGTTGGTTCCTGTGTCTGTCCACCAGTCTCTAGGTTGGTTCCTGTGTCTGTCCACCAGTCTCTAGGTTGGTTCCTGTGTCTGTCCACCAGTCTCTAGGTTGGTTCCTGTGTCTGTCCACCAGTCTCTAGGTTGGTTCCTGTGTCTGTCCACCAGTCTCTAGGTTGGTTCCTGTGTCTGTCCACCAGTCTCTAGGTTGGTTCCTGTGTCTGTCCACCAGTCTCTAGGTTGGTTCCTGTGTCTGTCCACCAGTCTCTAGGTTGGTTCCTGTGTCTGTCCACCAGTCTCTAGGTTGGTTCCTGTGTCTGTCCACCAGTCTCTAGGTTGGTTCCTGTGTCTGTCCACCAGTCTCTAGGTTGGTTCCTGTGTCTGTCCACCAGTCTCTAGGTTGGTTCCTGTGTCTGTCCACCAGTCTCTAGGTTGGTTCCTGTGTCTGTCCACCAGTCTCTAGGTTGGTTCCTGTGTCTGTCCACCAGTCTCTAGGTTGGTTCCTGTGTCTGTCCACCAGTCTCTAGGTTGGTTCCTGTGTCTGTCCACCAGTCTCTAGGTTGGTTCCTGTGTCTGTCCACCAGTCTCTAGGTTGGTTCCTGTGTCTGTCCACCAGTCTCTAGGTTGGTTCCTGTGTCTGTCCACCAGTCTCTAGGTTGGTTCCTGTGTCTGTCCACCAGTCTCTAGGTTGGTTCCTGTGTCTGTCCACCAGTCTCTAGGTTGGTTCCTGTGTCTGTCCACCAGTCTCTAGGTTGGTTCCTGTGTCTGTCCACCAGTCTCTAGGTTGGTTCCTGTCTGTCCACCAGTCTCTAGGTTGGTTCCTGTGTCTGTCCACCAGTCTCTAGGTTGGTTCCTGTGTCTGTCCACCAGTCTCTAGGTTGGTTCCTGTCTGTCCACCAGTCTCTAGGTTGGTTCCTGTGTCTGTCCACCAGTCTCTAGGTTGGTTCCTGTGTCTGTCCACCAGTCTCTAGGTTGGTTCCTGTGTCTGTCCACCAGTCTCTAGGTTGGTTCCTGTGTCTGTCCACCAGTCTCTAGGTTGGTTCCTGTGTCTGTCCACCAGTCTCTAGGTTGGTTCCTGTGTCTGTCCACCAGTCTCTAGGTTGGTTCCTGTGTCTGTCCACCAGTCTCTAGGTTGGTTCCTGTGTCTGTCCACCAGTCTCTAGGTTGGTTCCTGTGTCTGTCCACCAGTCTCTAGGTTGGTTCCTGTGTCTGTCCACCAGTCTCTAGGTTGGTTCCTGTGTCTGTCCACCAGTCTCTAGGTTGGTTCCTGTGTCTGTCCACCAGTCTCTAGGTTGGTTCCTGTGTCTGTCCACCAGTCTCTAGGTTGGTTCCTGTGTCTGTCCACCAGTCTCTAGGTTGGTTCCTGTGTCTGTCCACCAGTCTCTAGGTTGGTTCCTGTGTCTGTCCACCAGTCTCTAGGTTGGTTCCTGTGTCTGTCCACCAGTCTCTAGGTTGGTTCCTGTGTCTGTCCACCAGTCTCTAGGTTGGTTCCTGTGTCTGTCCACCAGTCTCTAGGTTGGTTCCTGTGTCTGTCCACCAGTCTCTAGGTTGGTTCCTGTGTCTGTCCACCAGTCTCTAGGTTGGTTCCTGTGTCTGTCCACCAGTCTCTAGGTTGGTTCCTGTGTCTGTCCACCAGTCTCTAGGTTGGTTCCTGTGTCTGTCCACCAGTCTCTAGGTTGGTTCCTGTGTCTGTCCACCAGTCTCTAGGTTGGTTCCTGTGTCTGTCCACCAGTCTCTAGGTTGGTTCCTGTGTCTGTCCACCAGTCTCTAGGTTGGTTCCTGTGTCTGTCCACCAGTCTCTAGGTTGGTTCCTGTGTCTGTCCACCAGTCTCTAGGTTGGTTCCTGTGTCTGTCCACCAGTCTCTAGGTTGGTTCCTGTGTCTGTCCACCAGTCTCTAGGTTGGTTCCTGTGTCTGTCCACCAGTCTCTAGGTTGGTTCCTGTGTCTGTCCACCAGTCTCTAGGTTGGTTCCTGTGTCTGTCCACCAGTCTCTAGGTTGGTTCCTGTGTCTGTCCACCAGTCTCTAGGTTGGTTCCTGTGTCTGTCCACCAGTCTCTAGGTTGGTTCCTGTGTCTGTCCACCAGTCTCTAGGTTGGTTCCTGTGTCTGTCCACCAGTCTCTAGGTTGGTTCCTGTCTGTCCACCAGTCTCTAGGTTGGTTCCTGTGTCTGTCCACCAGTCTCTAGGTTGGTTCCTGTCTGTCCACCAGTCTCTAGGTTGGTTCCTGTGTCTGTCCACCAGTCTCTAGGTTGGTTCCTGTGTCTGTCCACCAGTCTCTAGGTTGGTTCCTGTGTCTGTCCACCAGTCTCTAGGTTGGTTCCTGTGTCTGTCCACCAGTCTCTAGGTTGGTTCCTGTGTCTGTCCACCAGTCTCTAGGTTGGTTCCTGTGTCTGTCCACCAGTCTCTAGGTTGGTTCCTGTGTCTGTCCACCAGTCTCTAGGTTGGTTCCTGTGTCTGTCCACCAGTCTCTAGGTTGGTTCCTGTGTCTGTCCACCAGTCTCTAGGTTGGTTCCTGTGTCTGTCCACCAGTCTCTAGGTTGGTTCCTGTGTCTGTCCACCAGTCTCTAGGTTGGTTCCTGTGTCTGTCCACCAGTCTCTAGGTTGGTTCCTGTGTCTGTCCACCAGTCTCTAGGTTGGTTCCTGTGTCTGTCCACCAGTCTCTAGGTTGGTTCCTGTGTCTGTCCACCAGTCTCTAGGTTGGTTCCTGTGTCTGTCCACCAGTCTCTAGGTTGGTTCCTGTGTCTGTCCACCAGTCTCTAGGTTGGTTCCTGTGTCTGTCCACCAGTCTCTAGGTTGGTTCCTGTGTCTGTCCACCAGTCTCTAGGTTGGTTCCTGTGTCTGTCCACCAGTCTCTAGGTTGGTTCCTGTGTCTGTCCACCAGTCTCTAGGTTGGTTCCTGTGTCTGTCCACCAGTCTCTAGGTTGGTTCCTGTGTCTGTCCACCAGTCTCTAGGTTGGTTCCTGTGTCTGTCCACCAGTCTCTAGGTTGGTTCCTGTGTCTGTCCACCAGTCTCTAGGTTGGTTCCTGTGTCTGTCCACCAGTCTCTAGGTTGGTTCCTGTGTCTGTCCACCAGTCTCTAGGTTGGTTCCTGTGTCTGTCCACCAGTCTCTAGGTTGGTTCCTGTGTCTGTCCACCAGTCTCTAGGTTGGTTCCTGTGCCTGTCCACCAGTCTCTAGGTTGGTTCCTGTGTCTGTCCACCAGTCTCTAGGTTGGTTCCTGTGTCTGTCCACCAGTCTCTAGGTTGGTTCCTGTGTCTGTCCACCAGTCTCTAGGTTGGTTCCTGTGTCTGTCCACCAGTCTCTAGGTTGGTTCCTGTGTCTGTCCACCAGTCTCTAGGTTGGTTCCTGTGTCTGTCCACCAGTCTCTAGGTTGGTTCCTGTGTCTGTCCACCAGTCTCTAGGTTGGTTCCTGTGTCTGTCCACCAGTCTCTAGGTTGGTTCCTGTGTCTGTCCACCAGTCTCTAGGTTGGTTCCTGTCTGTCCACCAGTCTCTAGGTTGGTTCCTGTGTCTGTCCACCAGTCTCTAGGTTGGTTCCTGTGTCTGTCCACCAGTCTCTAGGTTGGTTCCTGTTCTGTCCACCAGTCTCTAGGTTGGTTCCTGTGTCTGTCCACCAGTCTCTAGGTTGGTTCCTGTGTCTGTCCACCAGTCTCTAGGTTGGTTCCTGTGTCTGTCCACCAGTCTCTAGGTTGGTTCCTGTGTCTGTCCACCAGTCTCTAGGGTTGGTTCCTGTCGTCTGTCCACCAGTCTCTAGGTTGGTTCCTGTGTCTGTCCACCAGTCTCTAGGTTGGTTCCTGTCTGTCCACCAGTCTCTAGGTTGGTTCCTGTGTCTGTCCACCAGTCTCTAGGTTGGTTCCTGTGTCTGTCCACCAGTCTCTAGGTTGGTTCCTGTGTCTGTCCACCAGTCTCTAGGTTGGTTCCTGTGTCTGTCCACCAGTCTCTAGGTTGGTTCCTGTGTCTGTCCACCAGTCTCTAGGTTGGTTCCTGTGTCTGTCCACCAGTCTCTAGGTTGGTTCCTGTGTCTATCCACCAGTCTCTAGGTTGGTTCCTGTGTCTGTCCACCAGTCTCAGGTTGGTTCCTGTGTCTGTCCACCAGTCTCTAGGTTGGTTCCTGTCTGTCCACCAGTCTCTGGGTTGGTTCCTGTTCTGTCCACCAGTCTCTAGGTTGGTTCCTGTGTCTGTCCACCAGTCTCTAGGTTGGTTCCTGTGTCTGTCCACCAGTCTCTAGGTTGGTTCCTGTGTCTGTCCACCAGTCTCTAGGTTGGTTCCTGTGTCTGTCCACCAGTCTCTAGGTTGGTTCCTGTGTCTGTCCACCAGTCTCTAGGTTGGTTCCTGTGTCTGTCCACCAGTCTCTAGGTTGGTTCCTGTGTCTGTCCACCAGTCTCTAGGTTGGTTCCTGTGTCTGTCCACCAGTCTCTAGGTTGGTTCCTGTGTCTGTCCACCAGTCTCTAGGTTGGTTCCTCTGTCCACCAGTCTCTTAGGTTGGTTCCCTGTGTCTGTCCACCAGTCTCTAGGTTGGTTCCTGTCTACCCACCAGTCTCTAGGTTGGTTCCTGTGTCTGTCCACCAGTCTCTAGGTTGGTTCCTGTGTCTGTCCACCAGTCTCTAGGTTGGTTCCTGTCTGTCCACCAGTCTCTAGGTTGGTTCCTGTGTCTGTCCACCAGTCTCTAGGTTGGTTCCTGTGCTGTCCACCAGTCTCTAGGTTGGTTCCTGTTCTGTCTGTCCACCAGTCTCTAGGTTGGTTCCTGTGTCTGTCCACCAGTCTCTAGGTTGGTTCCTGTGTCTGTCCACCAGTCTCTAGGGTTGGTTCCTGTCTGTCCACCAGTCTCTAGGTTGGTTCCTGTCTGTCCACCAGTCTCTAGGTTGGTTCCTGTCTGTCCACCAGTCTCTAGGTTGGTTC
>NW_025550013.1:0-3990 GCF_905237065.1 Salmo salar | reverse complement strand
ACTTCGTACCTGTACGCTCAATTGGCTGGCCTTCGCTCTCTACATAATCGTCGCCAAACCCACTGGCTCCAGGTCATCTACAAGACCCTGCTAGGACCCCCTTATCTCCGGGCTCACTGGTCACCATAGCAGCACTCCACCCGCAGCACGCGCCCAGCAGGTATATCTCTGGTCACCCCCAAAGCCAATTCCTCCTTTGGCCGTCTCTTCCAGTTCTCTGCTGCCAATGACTGAAATCGAACTACAAAAATCTCTGAAACTGGAAACACTTATCTCCCTCACTAGCTTTAAGCACCAGCTGTCAGAGCAGCTTCCAGATCACTGCACCTGTACATAGCCCATCTATAATTTAGCCCAAACAACTACCCCCTTCCCTTACTGTATTTATTTTATTTTGCTCCTTTGCAACTTAATAACTCTATTTCCTACTTTTGCACTTTCTTCTACTACAAATCTACCATTCCAGTGTTTTACTTGCTATATTGTATTTACTTTGCTACCATGGACTTTTTTGCCTTTTACCTCCCTTATCTCACCTCATTTGCTCACATTGTACATAGACTTATTTTTCTACTGTATTATTGACTGTATATTTGTTTTACTCCATGTACCTGTGTTGTTGTATGATGTCGAACTGCTTTGTTTATCTTGGCCAGGTCGCAATTGTAAATGAGAACTTGTTCTCAACTTGCCTACCTGGTTAAATAAAGGTGAAATAAAATAAAAAATAAATAAAGGTTTGATTGATTTATTTAAAGAGTTATTGTCTGACGTTGATTTCACCAATAAGCCAATGACTGACAAGGAACCCAAATTCTAACAACCCCTTGCCTTCCAAGTGAGCTGCTCCCAGCCTGTGATGTGTGCGGTGTCAGGTTGGTCACTGTGACAGAATATCTGTGCAAATGACCTAAAAAGAAAGTCTAGCTTCATTTTACCATACTATCTATGGTAGCTGTGCATGTAATGTATCTAGTCCCAAAGTGGCTTCATGGTTCTAAGATGCTATGGTGAAGTTAATTAAGTTTCCATTAAGGTTGTAATATTGGTTATCGATGACAATGTGGAAGACGTAGATGCTGTTTGCACGGGTCAATGAAAATCTGTGTTTTTTACCCTCTGTCCCCACTCTCAAAAAGGAATTTCTCTGTTTTACTTACCCTCAAACTATGGAATCAAAGAGGCCAGGTTCCATTCATTCAGCATACCCTTTACAAAGCTGTCAATTGGCCTTGACCCCTCTGTATTTAAGTACATAAATTAAGAAATGTAACCCAGTTAGTATAGCTAGACATAGCTGTTTCTAACATCACATTTAAGGTAAACGTTTAGCCTGCCAACAGAATTCGCATCCATCCTCAACTTCACAAGTCTGACTAAACGTCACTGTTAGCAACCATTGAAACCAGTACAGTAACTTAGTTAACCTTAATCAATCACCATGCAAGCATGAGATAAGCTCCGCCTAAACAATTGGTTAAATTAACCCAGATGGAGATTATGTAAAATCTAACTATGGTAATTTAGCTAGCAAGCTAACTTAGCCAACGTTAACTAATGAGTAAATGAAACCGAGACAGTCCAGAAGAAGTGTCAGACTTAGTAGTAGTTTTAGCTTAAGGTAGCTAAACTATTTAACTTTAGCTAGCTGGGCAAATAGACACTGGACATAGTTACCTACCAAAAAAAACATACATTTTAGCATTTAGCAATATTCCAAGAACAACGTTACCACAGCCAGAGATATTAGCACAGAAAAGGGCTAGCTAGCTAACGTCATTAGCTAACGCCTTCAAGCTAACATTAGCAAGCTACCTTGCACTATGATAGGACAACCTATTTTAACCTGCATGACCATCAAAATGTTTAATTGTATTGTTTGTTAATTACCGTTTTCAGTCAGCCAAAACAGCCTTAGCTCCTGTCAAAATAACATCATCCATTTTCCACCAGTCACCAAGAATCGACGGTAAGTTGCCACATACTATAGAGGCAATTTAATAGGTTAGAGGACAAAAACAAAATTAATTGGAGATACTTATTCAAGAATGATGAAGTGTAATTTATTACAAAGAAAGCTTAATTTGATGGAAAATTTTGAAAATTCACAATATTTATTTTGAATTTTCAAATATAGTAATGCTACCAAAAAGAATTTACATAAAAATCTCCTTCACAAAATGGAGTCATCCATGACCCATCAAATTATATTTTGAAAGTGTTAAAATATTTCAAGTATGTATGTTTTATTTTCAGTCTTCCTCTATTTCCACTTGAAAGATGTTGCTAACTGTATGGATTCCTTCCTAATAATAAATGTAAAATTAACACATTTACAGAACGATCTGTGTGAAGGCCAACTTACAGAGGAGGAACTTTTTGAGGCAATTCAATCTTTTCAGTCTGGAAAACACCAGGGCTTGATGGTATACCAGTAGAGGTATGTCAGACCTTCTTGATGTACTCAAATATCCATTATTAGCATGTTTTAATTACTCCTATAAAAGTGGTAGACTTTCAGGTTCTCAACAAGGTCTGATTTAATTACTACTGAAACAGGAGCCAAGTGGTAAGTATAAAGATCTAATCCATTTAAGGTTTCTCACTTCAATATTGTGATGCAGAAATTCTGGCAAATTGCATAGCACATAGAATAAAAAAATGGTTTGTTCATTTGTGATATTGTTTACATGGAAGATATATTGTAGATAATATACAACAATTACTTGAAACAATTGAACATTATGAAACATCAAAAGATACCAGGCCTGGGTCTTCATAGCAGATTTTGAAAAGGTGTTTAATAAAAGACGACTAATTTTGTATATAAATGCCTGGATTACTTGGGGAATTTCGTGAATCTCTTATACAATGGGTTAAAGTTATGTACAGCAACCCCAGGTGTAAAATAGTAAATAATGGTTACTTCTCAGAAGAAAGTATTTAACTTCTTTAAGAGGAGAAACAAGGCTGTCTGTTGTCTCCATATCTATTTATTATGGCCATTCAAATGCTAGCTATTAAATAAGAAAAAAACTTGAGTCATCGGCATACATTGACACTTTGTTTTTATCCCCTGGATTTCTAACCCTTGATGTTCTTGTTGGATCTAAGTCCGCAATCTGGATCCCTGCACATTTCTTATTGAAGATCTTGATCACTTTTCTAGCCTCGACTAAAACCCACCATAAGGCGTACCATATTACGAATTGGATCGTTAAAAGACAGTGTTTACACTACCTTGTAGTTTACCAATAAAATGGGCTAAGGATGAAGTAGACATACTTAGTATTCATAGCTCAAAAACATAAATTAACTTACCACAATCAATTTAAATAGAAAGTTTGCAGAAATAGACAAGATTCTGCAACCATGGAGAGGTAAATACTTGTCTATTTATGGAAACATCACATTTACTTTTTTAAATCATATGAGAAAAAAAAGATTTCATTTTATTTGGAATGCTAAGCCAGACAAAATGAAACATGCCTATTTACAGTTGAAGTCGGACGCTTACATACACTTAGGTTGGAGTCATTAAAACTCGTTTTTCAACCACTCCACAAATTTCTTGTTAAAACAACTATAGTTTTGGCAAGTCGGTTAGGACATCTACTTTGTGCATGACACAAGTAATTTTGGCAACAATTGCTTGCCAGACAGATTATTTCACTTAATCACAATTCCAGTGGGTCAGAAGTTTACATACACTAAATTGACTGTGCCTTTAAACAGCTTGTAAAATTCCAGATAATGATGCTATGGCTTTAGAAGTTTCTGGGATAGGCTAATTGACATTTTTGAGTCAATTGGAGGTGTGCCCTGTGGATGTATTTCACAAGCCTCACCTTCAAACTCAGTGCCTCTTTGCTTGACATCATGGGAAAATCAATGTGAAATCAGCCAAGACCTCAGAAAAATTTGTAGACCTCCACAAGTCTGGTTCATCCTTGGGAGCAATTTCCAAATGCCTGTTGAAGGTAACATGTT
>NW_025550012.1:0-9294 GCF_905237065.1 Salmo salar | reverse complement strand
TGTCCTCCAGATAGTACTACAAAATGTTTAGTTTTTTTTCAAAGTCAATGTTCATGTCATTACAGATGTCAGATCTTGTAACTTGATCACACTAGCTGTCAGGGAGAATTTTCCTGGAGATTCAAATGAGCCTTGTGATTCTTGAAAATGTGCAGTTTTCCTTCTCTCCAAGCGGGGGCAGTCAAGTCATCGGGATCGCCTGCTATCAAAATAATATTATCTCTCGCTCGCTCAAACGCTAGGCCATATTATTGCAACACTCTAATATACAACATGTACCAGTATCTGAAATAAAGCCTCAACAACCGTCGTTTTAATATAGCTTAACTAACACAATAGAGATAGATCTCCCACTAGGCTATGGCATACAAGTGTGAAATGTATACTAAGGTTCGGAACTGTCAGTATTGACTTCCATCATGGCCTGGGGTGGTCTAGCAGTTAGACATTTTAGTCACTTAGCAGATGCTCTTATCCAGAGTGACTGACAGTAGTGAATGCACCCATTTCCTACATTTTTTAGTACTGACCCCCGTGGGAATCAAACCCCTACAACCCTGGCATTGCACACACCATGCTGGCATTGCCAAACACCATGCTCTACCAACTGAGCCACAGGAACAGGCGTTAGGGAAGGACTGCTGCCTTCGATCAGTATATAGGCCTACAGTGATGGCTTGGGTTTGATGCCAAACCACGCCCTTCTGACACAAATAAATTCTACCCCCCAAGAACTTGATTTATACTTACAAAATATCCATATTGACATTGATATTATTTTTTATATTCTAAAATATGTCTGAATAATGAAGGCCTCCCATTGGTGCAGAGGTCTCAGGCACTGCATCGCAGTGCTTTAGGCATCACTACAGACCCGGGTTCGATTCCAGGCTGTGTGGCACAGCTGGCCTGACCTGGGAGACCCATGAGGTGGCTTTGGTACTGGCGTCATTAGGGGAGGGTTTGGCCGGCAGGGGATGTCTTTGTCCCATCGCACTCTAGTGACTCCTGTTGGTGGGCCTGGTGCCTGCAAGCTGACTCGGTCGCCAGTTGTGCGGTGTTTCTGTCTGACACATTGGTGCGGCTGGCTTCCGGGTTAAGCTAGCGGTATGTCAAGAAACAGTGAGGCTGGACAGGTCATGTTGGCTCTCGAACTTCACCTCTCCTGACTCCGTAGGGGAGTTGCAGCGATGGGACAAGACTGTAACTACCAATTGGATACCATGAAATTGGGGAGAAAAGGGGTGAAAGTACAAAAAAAAATATATATATATATATTGAGATGTTGAAGAGTTATTGAGGGGCTTCTTGTATCACGAAAAAGGAAAGCAAAACGGGGTTCCCTTTGTAACTGAACATTTTTGTATGGAACAAAACGAGTTGAAGCCAACGTTTGATTGTTGTCTTGGTCATACATAATCACATGTGGTTTTACCACAAAGAAAGCAACAGACTAGCGCAACAATTGATCAATTGAAATGTCAGGAAATAAATGAAAGCGCCTACCTCCCTCATAAAAAAACTCATCAGAAATGAAATTACGGATTTAATTATTTTGGAGTAGTAGAACTTTTAAATATTCAATGACCTTTCAAGGACCAAATAGTCTGTCTAGAGCAAATGTCGGATTTTCAAGGAAAGCTTTTCCATGGCATGATGATTGAATTGCACATTGCATTCAACAAAGACTTTGAAGTTTTGAAATATACCACATGATCAAAAGTATGTGGACACCTGAACATCTCATTCGAAAATCATGGGCATTAATATGGAGTTGGTCCCCCCCTTTGCTGCAATAACAGCCTCTACTCTTCTGGGAAGGCTTTCCACTAGATGTTGGAACATTGCTGCGGGGACTTGCTTCCATTCAGCCACAGAAAGTAACTAGAACAGTACAAGTTCCTCCAGACAGTACTAGTTCCTCTAGACAGTACTAGTTCCTCCAGATAGTACTAATTCCCTCCAGACAGTACTAGTTCCTCTAGACAGTACTAGTTCCTCCAGATAGTACTAGTTCCTCCAGACAGTACAGTTCCTCCAGACTACTCAGTACTAGTTCCTCTAGACAGTACTAGTTCCTCCAGACAGTACTAGTTCCTCCAGAACAGTACTACTTCCTCCAGACAGTACTAGTTCCTCCAGACAGTAGTAGTTCCTCCAGACAGTAGTAGTTCCTCTAGACAGTACTAGTTCCAATAGCCAGTACTAGTTCCTCCAGACAGCACTAGTTCCAATAGACAGTACTAGTTCCTCTAGACAGTACTAGTTCCAATAGACAGTACTAGTTCCTCGAGACAGTACTAGTTCCTCCAGACAGTACTAGTTCCTCTAGACAGTACTAGTTCCTCCAGACAGTATAGTTCCACTAGTTCCTCCCAGACAGATAGTTCCAAGACAGAACTAGTTCCTCCCAGGCCAGTACTAGTTCCAATAGACAGTACTAGTTCCTCCAGACAGTACTAGTTCCAATTCCAGACAGTACTAGTTCCTCAGACTAGTTCCTCCAGACAGTACTAGTTCCTCCAGACAGTACTAGTTCCTCTAGACAGTACTAGTTCCTCCAGAGAGTACTAGTTCCAATAGGCAGTACTAGTTCCTCCAGACAGTACTAGTTCCTCCAGACAGTACTAGTTCCTCTAGACAGTACTAGTTCCTCCAGATAGTACTAGTTCCTCCAGACAGTACTAGTTCCTCCAGACAGTACTAGTTCCTCTAGACAGTACTAGTTCCTCCAGACCAGTACTAGTTCCTCTAGACAGTACTAGTTCCTCCAGACAGTACTAGTTCCTCCAGAACAGTACTACTTCCTCCAGACAGTACTAGTTCCTCTAGACAGTACTAGTGCCTCCAGACAGTACTAGATCCTCCAGACAGTACTAGTTCCTCCAGACAGTACTAGTTCCTCTAGACAGTACTAGTTCCTCTAGACAGTACTAGTTCCTCTAGACAGTACTAGTTCCTCCAGACAGTACTAGTTCCAATAGACAGTACTAGTTCCTCGAGACAGAACTAGGTCCTCCAGACAGTACTAGTTCCTCCAGACAGTACTTGTTCCTCTAGGCAGTACTAGTTCCTCTAGACAGTACTAGCTCCTCCAGACAGTACTAGTTCCAATAGACAGTACTAGCTCCTCCAGACAGTACACGTCCCTCCAGACAGTACATGTTCCTCCAGACAGAACTAGTTCCTCCAGACAGTACTAGTTCCTCCTGACAGTACTAGTGCCTCTAGGCAGTACTAGTTCCTCCAGAGCAGTACTAGTTCCTCCAGACAGTAACGTACTAGTCCCTCCAGACAGTACTAGTTCCTCCAGACAGTACTAGTTCCGTTCCAGACAGTACTAGTTCCTCCAGACAGTACTAGTTCTTCCAGACAGTACTAGTTCCTCCAGACAGTACTAGTTCCTCCAGACAGTACTAGTTCCTCCAGACAGTACTAGTTCCTCCAGACAGTACTAGTTCCTCCAGACAGTACTAGTTCCTCCAGACAGTACTAGTTCCTCTAGACAGTACTAGTTCCTCTAGACAGTACTAGTTCCTCCAGACAGTACTAGTTCCTCCAGACAGTACTAGTTCCTCTAGACAGTACAAGTTCCTCTAGACAGTACTAGTTCCTCTCAGACAGTACTAGTTCCTCCAGACAGTACTAGTTCCTCAAGACAGTACTAGTTCCTCCAGACAGTACTAGTTCCTCTAGACAGTACTTAGTTTTCCTCTAGACAGTACTAGTTCCTCCAGACCAGTACTAGTTCCTCCAGACAGTACTAGTTCCTCTAGACAGTACTAGGGCCTCCAGACAGTACTAGATCCTCCAGACAGTACTAGTTCCTCCAGACAGTACTAGTTCCTCTAGACAGTACTAGTTCCTCTAGACAGTACTAGTTCCTCCAGACAGTACTAGTTCCAATAGACAGTACTAGTTCCTCTAGACAGTACTAGTTCCTCCAGACAGTACTAGTTCCTCCAGACAGTACTAGTTCCTCTAGACAGTACTAGTTCCTCTAGACAGTACTAGTTCCTCCAAGCAGCTAGACAGTACTAGTTCCTCCAGGCAGTACTAGTTCCTCTAGACAGTACTAGTTCCTCCAGACAGTACTAGTTCCTCCAGAACAGTACTACTTCCTCCAGACAGTACTAGTTCCTCCAGACAGTACTAGTTCCTCCAGACAGTACTAGTTCCTCCTAGACAGTACTAGTTCCTCTAGACAGTACTAGTTCCTCTAGACAGTACTAGTTCCTCCAGACAGTACTAGTTCCTCCAGACAGTACTAGTTCCTCTAGACAGTACTAGTTCCACACTCACGCACACACACACACACACACACACACACACACACACACACACACACACACACACACACACACACACACACACACACACACACACACACACACACACACACACACACACACACACGGTATAGATGATCTGGCTGTTTGAGGTAGAGATGTTGTTTATTGGCTGTTTGAGTAGATTACATAAGGCTCATGTCTTTACTGTGTTCGTCCTCGATATTAGTATTTTTTTTATGTGCGGAATGTTGCCCAATACGTTTGAGATAAGTAACATATATATATATTTTAAATCTTGTGGTTGAACAGCCACAGATGAGGTCTAACCTCTGTCTCCTCCTCTGATGAACCTCTTCCATCTAACGTTGTCGCCATGTTGTCATGTTGCAGCAAAATGGAAGCACAAGTTCTACATGGAGAAGAGAGATGCTATCATATTTACTTCCTGTTACCACGTGACTAAAGTTGTTTGAGTCAACGTTGTTCTCAGGTTATTTCACCATACCTCATCAACGCAATTGCTTCATATCAGAGTTTATTGGTCACGTACACAGATTTGCAGATGTTACGCCGCAGGAGCAGTGAAATGCTTATGAATCCGCAGCCACCTTCTGAAAAGACCTGGTACAGAGAATCCCTCAGCCACCTTCTGAAAAGACCTGGTACAGAGAATCCCTCAGCCACCTTTGCTTAAAAGACCTGGTACAGAGAATCCCTCAGCCACCTTGCGAAAAGACCTGGTCAGAGAATCCTCAGCCACCTTCTTGAAAAGACCTGGTACAGAGAATCCCTCAGCCAGCTTCTGAAAAGACCTGGTACAGAGAATCCCTCCAGCCCACCTTGCGTAAAAAGACCTGGTACAGAGAATCCCTCAGCCACCTTCTGAAAAGACCTGGTACAGAGAATCCCTCAGCCAGCTTCTTAAAAGACCTGGTACAGAGAATCCCTCACCCACCTTCTGAAAAGACCTGGTACAGAGAATCCCAGCCACCTTCTGAAAAGACCTGGTACAGAGAATCCCTCAGCCAGCTTCTTAAAAGACCTGGTACAGAATCCCTCAGCCAGCTTCTGAAAAGATATGATATGCTGCCTCTCCACGAACACTTCCCTCCAGCATCAAATCATCTGTCATGTTCTGAGGCTGTGATTGTTGTTTTCAACATCTTCCTCCTTCATTTTCTCTACCTCTCTCTGCTCCTCCTTCCCTTCTCTCTCTCTCTCTCTCCCCTTCTCTCTCTGCTCCACTCCTTCCCCTTCTCTTTCTCTCTCTCCCTTCTCTCTCTCTCTCCCTCCTCTCTCTCTCCCACTCCTCTCTCTGCTCACTCCTTCCCTTCTCTCTCTCTCTCTCCCTTCTCTCTCTCTCTCTCCCTTCTCTCTCTCTCTCTCCCTCCTCTCTCTCTCTCCCTCCTCTCTCTGCTCACTCCTTCCCTTCTCTCTCTCCTTCTCTCTCTCTCCCTGCTCTCTCTCTCCCTTCTCTCTCTCTCTCTCTCTCTCTCTCTCTCTCCCCTCTCTCTCTCCCTCCTCTCTCTCTCCCTCCCTCACTCCTTCCCTTCTCTCTCTCTCTCTCTCCTTCTCTCTCTCTCTCCCTCCTCTCTCTCCCTCCTCTCTCTGCTCACTCCTTCCCTTCTCTCTCTCTCTCTCTCTCTCCCTTCTCTCTCTCTCCTTCTCTCTCTCTCTCTCCCTCCTCTCTCTCTCCCTCCTCTCTCTCTCTCTCCCTCTCTCTCTTTCTCCCTCCTCTCTCTGCTCACTCCTTCCTTTCTCTCTCTCCCTTCTCTCTCTCCCTCCTCTCTATCTCTTTCTCTCTAGCTCTCTCTCTCTCCCTTCTCTCTCTCTCTCTCTCTAGCTCACTCTGTCTTTCTCTCTCTCTCTCTCTCTTTCTCTCTCTCCCTTCTCTCTCCCTCTCCTCTCTCTCTCTCTCTCTCTCTCTCCCTCTCTCTCTCTCTCTCTCTCTCTCTCTCTCTCTCTCTCTCTCTAGCTCTCTCTTTCTTCCCCTCTCTCCCCGCTCTATCTTTCTATCTCTCTTTATGTATATTTCTTCCCCTCTCTCTCCCTCTCTCTGACTCTCTTTCTCTCCCCCTCTCTCCCTCCCTTCATGGCTGTTGTTTTTCCTCTGTATTTGTTTGCCTGACAGGCAGCCTAGCGCTGGCAGCTTTGTCCGTCAAATGGCACCTGCTCCTCCAGATCGTTTGCTCAACTTCCCGTCCAGAGCTGTGTAGATTACTGTCAGTGCTGTTCTTCAGCCATCTTCTTCTTCAACACACACACACACACACACACACACACACACACACACACACACACACACACACACACACACACACACACACACACACACACACACACACACACACACACACAGACAGACACGCGCACACGCTGCACACGCACATACACACACACACACACACACACCGACAGACAAACACACCACACACACACGCCGCACACGTGCACACACACACGCGCACACACCGCGCACGCACATGCACACACACACACACACACACACACACACACACACACACACACACACACACACACACACACACATGCACACACACACACACACACACACACACACACACACACAACCCTCTGATCAAATGTCTCTGAGGCCTGAGAGGGTTAGACCTGACTGTGTAAACATCGGGTCTAACTCAAGTTCTGGCCCAGACACACACAGACACGCACAGACACACGCAGACACGCACAGACAAGCACAGACACACACACAGACACACACAGACACATACAGACAAGCACAGACACACACAGACACACACAGACACATCCAGACAAGCACAGACACACACACACACAGACAAGCACAGATACACACAGACACACACAGACACACACAGACAAGCACAGACAAGCACAGACACACACAGACACACACAGACACGCACAGACACACACAGACAAGCACAGACACATACAGACACATACGCACAGACACATACGCACAGACACATACGCACAGACACACAGACACACTCATGCAGGTGCACACTCTAACGTGCCCAATCCTCTCACTTAGAAATATACATTTCTACATATACACATACACAAAGACATATCCAGTTTGTTAATTTTATGCACATATCGGTTTTTAGTTGTAGTGCAAGACATATCAGTTCAGTTTCATTATATATCCCACATGTCAGTTTAGGTTAGTTGTATACGGCAGAGACATGTCAGTTTGGGTTGGATTACATATACATGGCAGAGACATATCAGTTTTAGGTTAGTTGGTATACGGCAGAGACATCAGTTTAGGTTGGTTTGGTATACGGCAGAGACATGTCAGTTTAGGTTGGTTGTAGGCAAACATATCGTTGGTTGGTTGGTATACCTACGGCAGAGACATGTCAGTTTAGGTTGGTTGGTATAGGCAGAGACATGTCCAGTTTAGGTTAGTTGGTATACATGGCAGAGACATATCGAGTTTGGGTTAGTTGTATCGGCAGAGACATCAGTTTAGGTTAGTTGGTATACCGCGGCAGACACATGTCAGTTTAGGTTAGTTGGTATACATGGCAAACTATCCCAGTTTAGTTTGGTTGTATATGCAGCGGAACATGTCAGTTTAGGTTTAGTTGGTATGCGGCGAGGCAGTATTACTTTAGGTTAGTTGGTATACGGCAGGGCATTATTACTTTAGGTTAGTTGGTATACGGCAGAGACATGTGTTTAAATTGGTTGGTATACGGCGGGAGGTATTACTTCGGTTAGTTGGGTATACGGCAGAGACATGTCGAGTTTAGTTTAGTTGGTATGCGGCGACACATATCAGTTTGGGTTGGTTGGTACACCCATGGCAGAACATGTCAGTTTAGTTTAGTTGGTATCGGCCACATATCAGTTTAGGTTAGTTGGTATATGGCAGAGAGATGTCGGTTGGTTTGGTTGTATACGGCAGACACATGTCAGTTTAGGTTAGTTGGTATACGGCGGGGCGATATCACTTTAGGTTAGTTGTATCGCGGCGTGTTACTTTAGGTTAGTTGGTATGCGGCGGGGCCGTATTACTTTAGGTTGGTTGGTATACATGGCAGGGCCATGTCAGTTTAGTTTAGTTGGTATCGGCAGAGACATGTCAGTTTAGTTTAGTTGTTGTACGGCAGAGACATATCAGTTTAGCTGGTTGGTATACATGGCAGACGTCAGTTTAGTTTGATTGGTATACCGCGGCAGAGACATATCGGTTTAAGGTTGGTTGGTATACATGGCAGAGACATGTCCCAGTTCAGTTTAGTTGGTATACGGCAGAGACATATCAGTTTAGGTTAGTTGGTATACGGCAGAGCGTGTATCACTTTAGGTTGGATTGGTATACTACGGCAACGTATTACTTTAGGTTGGTTGTACTTTGTGACGAGACATATCAATTTGGGATTGGTTGGTATACCGCGGCGGGCGATATTACTTTCGGTTAGTTGGTATACGGCAGAGACATGTCAGTTTAGTTTAGTTGGTATCGGCAGAGACTATCAGTTTAGGTTGATTTGGTATACATGGCGAAACATGTCAGTTTGGATTTAGTTGTATACGGCAGAGACATATCAGTTTGGGATTGGTTGTACATACTGGCAAACATGTCAGTTTAGTTTAGTTGTATGGCGAGAGACATATCAGTTTAGGTTAGTTGGTATACATGGCAGACACATGTCGGTTTAGTTTGATTGGTATACGGCGGGGGTTAGTTTAGGTTGTAGTTGATGTGCGGCGGGGCGTATCACTTTGGGTTAGTTGGTATACGACTTACTTTAGGTTAGTTGTATCGCGCTATTACTTTGAGTTGGTTGGTATACATGAGGAACACTTGTCTGATTTAGTTTAGTTGGTATACGGCAGAGACATATCCAGTTTAGGTTGGTTGGTATACATGCAGAGACATGTCAGTTTAGTTTGATTGGTATACATGGCAGAGAGTATCGGTTTAGGTTGGTTGGTATACATGGCGAACATTCGTTTAGTTTGGTTGGTGTGTTGGCAACTT
>NW_025550011.1:0-7014 GCF_905237065.1 Salmo salar | reverse complement strand
CTTCTCTGTCTGCATTAACAAGGACAACACACAGTGTCTTTCCATCATTGTATGTTTTTTTGTATGCAAATGAACTCGAAGCTAGCAGACAATGTCAAATGTGATATAGCAAGCACCCAGTAAGTTGGGTGCGGCACTACGCAGGTACTTCCCAAACGATGACAAAAACAACTGGATTCGCTATCCCTTTCATGCCCTGGCCTCCAGTCCACTTACGATATCTGAACAAGAGAGCCGCATCAAAATTGCAACAAGCAGTTCTGGGAAAATTGGGCAGATTTCTGGATTGGGCTGCGCCCAGAGTATCCTCCTTGGCAAAACGTGCTGTTACCTCACTGATGCCCTTTGCAACCATGTACAGGACCTATGCGAGAGTGGATTTCAGCCATCACTAGCATGAAAACGAAATACAGGCACAGACGGTCTGTGGAAAATGATTTAAGACTGAGACTCTCTCCAACACAACCCAACATTGCAGAGTTATGTGCATCCTTCTAAGTACAAACCTTCTCAACCCTGTGGTGAGTTATTCACAATTTTTGATGAAAAATAAGGTTTTATTTGTAAGATGGTTAAATAAAGAGCAAAAATTATTGATTATTACAATTTGTGCTCTGGTCCTACAAGAGCACTTTGTCACTTCCTTACGAGCCGGGTTGTAAACAAAAACTCACACTCATTCTTATGTTTAATAAATGTATTGTATAGTGTGTGTGGCAGGCTTACAATGATGGCAAAACAACATTTGAGAGTGCGCTTGGACCCTGGTGTTAGAGGGGAACGCAGCTGGAGGCTGAATATTTGAAAGGGTACGGGACTATAAAAAGTTTGGTATCCACTGATCTGGGGTATCCAGGATGATGCTGCTGATGTGACCAGCCTTTCAGAGCACTTCATGGCTACCGACGTGAGTGATATGGGTGGTAATCATTTAGGCAGGTTACCTTCACTTCCTTGGGCACAAGGACTATTGTGGTCTGCTTGAAACATGTTGGTATTACAGACTCGGTCAGGGAGAGGTTGAAATGTCAGTGAAGATACTTGCCAGTTGGTCCACGCATGCTTTGAGTACAGGTCCTGGTAATCCGTTTGGCCCCAAGGCTTTGTTAATGTTGACCTGTTTAATGGTCTTGCTCACATCAGCTACCGAGAGCGGATCACACAGTCATCCGGAACAGCTGGTGGCCTTGTGCATGCTTCAGTGTTTCTTGCCCGAGCGAAAGCATAAAAAGGCATTTAGCTTGTCTGGTAGGCTCGCGCCACTGGGCAACTCACGGCTGGGTTTCCTTTGTAGTCCATAATAGTTTTTAAGCTCCTGCCACATCCGGACGAACGCCAGGAGCCGAGGTAGAAGGATTCAATCTTAATCCTGGTATTGACCTCACTGTTTGTTAGTTCGCCTGAGGGCGTAGCAGGATTTCACAAGAGCGCCCAGACTAGTGTCCGCACCTTGAAAGCGGCAGTTCTAGCCTTTAGCTCGATGCAGAGGTTGCCTGTAATCCATTGTGTGCCTTTGGGGTACCATTAAACTGAAGACATGTTTATCAATTAACCCCTGTAATTACTACACACGAAAACTGATAACAAGTAATTAACTAGGGTGTCACGGCTGGCTCGAGGAACAACAGGAGAGGTAGAGTCAGGCGCAGGAGACAGAGAGAGTTCGTGACCACCCTTCTTTATTTGAAGCACTGTACGTGGTCGACAAGGTATAGGGGCGCAGCCCTGAACGATTCGCGGTGGTGTACACAAAATAAAAGAAACCACTGGCAGAAGGAAAACTAAATACACGCTCACGAACACACAAAACCCGGACAAGCAACACAATCACGCACAACCACATACATCCCACGCTAACCTAAATAACCCCCTTACTAATGACTAACCCAAAACAGGTGTGTGCCTACCTAGACCTAACCAAACGAAAGTGAAACAAAAAGGGATCGACGGTAGCTAGTAGGCCGGGCGACGACGACCGCCGAGCTCCGCCCGGCCGAGGAGGGGGCGCCACCATCCGCCACTGTCGTGACAGTACTTCCCCCGACGCGCGGCTCCCGCAGCGCCGACGCCGGCCTCGAGGACGCCCCGGAGGGCGAGGCGCAGGGCGATCCGGATGGAGGCTGTGGAACTCCCGGATGAGCGCTGGGTCCAGTATGTCCTCCACCGGTACCCAGCACCTCTCCTCCGGGCCGCACTTCTCCCACCACGAGGTACTGCAGGCCCTCGCCCGGCGCCTGGAGTCCAAGATGGACCGGACTGCGACGCCGGGGCCCCCCGATGTCCAGGGGGGGTGGAGGGACCTCCCGCACCTCATTTTCCTGCAGCGGACCAGCTACCACCGCCTGAGGAGAGACACATGAAACGAGGGGTTAATGCGATAATAAGAAGGAAGTTGTAATCTGTAACACACCTCGCTTATTCTCCTCAGGACTTTAAATGGCCCCACAAACCGCGGACCCAGCTTCCGGCAGGGCAGGCGGAGGGGCAGGTTCCGGGTCGAGAGCCAGACTCTCTCCCTGGGGTGAACACCGGGCCTCGCTGCGGTGCCGGTCAGCGCCGCTTTTGTCGCACTCCCGGTTCGCTCCAGGGATTCCTGCACAGCTGCCCAGGTCTCCCTTGAGCGCTGAACCCATTCCTCCACCGCAGGGGCCTCCGTCTGGCTCTGATGCCATGGCCCCAGGACCGGCTGATAACCCAACACACATTGGAATGGTGATATGTTGGTGGAGGAGTGGCGCAAAGAGTTCTGAGCCATTTCGCCCATGGCACGAACCTTGCCCACTCCCCTGGCCGGTCCTGGCAGTAGGACCGCAGGAACCTGCCCACCTCCTGGTTTACCCTTTCCACCTGCCCATTACTTTCGGGTGAAACCCCGAGGTCAGACTGACCGAAACCCCAGTCGCTCCATAAACGCCCGCCACACTTGGACGTGAACTGGGGGCCTCGATTGAGACGATATCCTCGGGCACCCCGTAGTGCCGAAGACGCGGTGAATAAGGCTTCGCGGTCTGCAGGGCCGTAGGGAAGACCGGGTAACGGAAGCAGACGGCAGGACTTAGAAAACCGGTCCACAACGACCAGGATCGTAGTGTTGCCCTGAGACGGCGGGAGATCGGTCAAGAAATCCACCGCCAGGTGGGACCATGGTCGCTGTGGAACCGGGAGGGGTTGTAATTTCCCCTAGGCAGGTGCCTGGGAGCCTTACTCTGAGCGCACACCGAACAGGAGGAGACATAGTGCCTCACGTCCCTCACCAAGGTGGGCCACCAGTATCTCCCACTAAGACCACGCACTGTCCGCTCAACCCCTGGGTGACCCGAGGAGGGAAGCGCGTGAGCCCACCGAATCAGCCGATCGCGAACATCGAGCGGAACGCACTTACGACCCACTGGACACGGCGGAGGAGTAGGCTCCGCCCGTAACGCCCGCCGATGTCCGCGGCCCACCTCCCAGACCACCGGTGCCACCAGGCAGGAGGCTGGAAGTATGGGAGTGGGATCGGTGGACCGCTCTCGGCCCATGGAGACGAGACAGTCGCCGGCCTTAGTGTTCCGGGAACCTGGGATATACGAGATGTTAAACCGAAATCTCGTAAAGAACATCGCCCACCTGGCTTGACGCGGGTTCAGCCTCCCGCCGCCCGGATGTACCCAGATTGCGGTGGTCAGTCCAGATGAGAAAAGGGTGACGCGCCCCTCAAGCCAATGTCTCCACACCTTCAGGGCTCTGACCACAGCCAACAGCTCCCCTGTCCCCCACATCATAGTTACGCCCGCCGGACTCAACTTCCTAGAGAAGAAGGCGCAGGGGCGGAGCTTTGGGGGCGCCCGAGCGCTGGGACAGCACGGCTCCTACCCCAGCCTCGGACGCGCCCACCTCCACTATGAAGGGCAAAGAGGGGTCCGGGTGCGCCAGCACCGAGCCGCCGGTGAACAAAACCTTCAGACGACTAAAGGCCCCGTCCGCCTCCGCGACCACTGCAACCGCACCGGCCCCCTTCAACAGTGAGGTAATGGGAGCCGCCACCTGACCAAAGCCCCGGATAAACCTCCGGTAGTAATTGGCAAATCCCAAAAACCGCTGCACCTCCTTCACCGTGGTGGGAGTCGGCCAACACGCACGGCTGAAACGCGGTCACATTCCATCACTACCCCTGATGAGGAAATGCGATACCCCAAGAAAGAGACGGCTGGTTTGGAAAACTCACATTTCTCAGCCTTGACGTATAGGTCATGCTCCACCAGTCGCCCAAGCACTTTACGCACCAGAGACACATGCCCGGCGCGCGTAGTGGAGTAGACCAGAATGTCATCGATGTACACCACTACACCCCGACCGAGCAGGTCCCGGGAGAATCTCATCCACAAAGGATTGAAAGATTGCGGGAGCATTCTTTAACCCATACGGCATGACGAGGTACTCATAATGGCCAGATGTGGTACTAAATGCCGCTTTCCACTCGCCCCTCCTCGGATACGCACCAGATTATATGCGCCTCCTGAGATCCACTTTCGTGAAGAAGCGCGCCCGTGAATGACTCCATCGCCGAGGCGATGAGAGGTAGTGGGTAACTGAAACCCACTGTGATGGCATTTAGACCTCTATAGTCAATGCACCGGCGCAGACCTCCCTCCTTCTTCTTCACGAAAAAGAAGCTCGAGGAGACGGGTGAGTGAGATGGCTGAATGTATCCCTGCCTCAAGGACTCAGTGACGTATGTCTCCATAGCCGCTGTTTCCTCCTGAGACAGGGGATAAACGTGACTACGAGGAAGGGCAGCGCCCACCTGGAGTTTATCGCACAGTCTCCTCGCCGATGAGGTGGTAATTGGGCCGCCTTCGCTTTACTGAAGGCGACAGCCAAATCGGCATACTCTGAGGGAATGTGCACGGTGGATACTTGGTCTGGACTCTCCACCGTAGTCGCACCGATGGAAACTCCTATGCACCTGCCCGAGCACTCATTTGACCACCCCTTAAGAGCCCTCTGTCCCCACGAAATCTTAGGGTTGTGAGTGGCTAGCCAGGGAATCCCTAGAACCACTGGAAATGCTGGGGAATCGATGAGGAAAAGACTAATCCATTCCCATGACCCCCCGCATTACATGACCAGAGGCACAGTGACCTCCCTGACCAGCCCTGGACCCTAGTGGTCGACTGTCTAGGGCGTGCACGGGGAAGGGCTGGTCCAACTGGACCAGGGGAATCCCTAACTCTAGCCGCGACCCCACGGTCCATAAAACTCCCTGCTGCGCCTGAATCGACTAGCGCCTTAAACCGGGAGTGAGGGGAGAAACAAGGAAAGGACACTGACACATACATGTGACGGACAGGGGGCTCTGGGTGAGGCTGGTGCTGACTCACCTGAGGTGTCAAAGGAGCGCCTGCCTGCCCTCTGACTCCTAGGGGAGTCTCCCCAGCACCGGTCCACAGTGTGCCCTCTGCGACCACATGAGGTGCAGGAGCGACCTCCCCTCCAGTCTTCCTGGCTGCTGCCCCCCATCTCCATAGGCGTGGGAGCAGGAGGACTGGAGGGTGGAATGAGCAGGGCCCGGTCGGACGTCCGCGGGCGGCCAGCAGATTGTCCAGTCGGATGGACAGATCCACCAGTTGGTCCAGTGTGTGGGTCGCGTCCCGACAGGCTAATTCCCGGCGGACGCCCTCCTCAAACTACAACGGTAGTGATCTATAAGGGCCCTCTCATTCCACCCTGCTCCGCGGCCAGGGTCCGAACTCGAGAGCGAAGTCCCGCGCGCGCTCGCCTCCTGCCTCAGGTGAAACAGCCGCCACCCGCCGCCTTCTCCGGGATGATCGAACACTGCCCGAAAGCGGCGGGTGAATCCCTGGGTAGTTGTCCCTGGCTGAGTCCGGGACTGTCCCACACGGCGCTTGCCCATTCCAGGGCCTTACCCGTGAGGCAGGAGACGAGGACGCTGACGCCTCCTCCCCGAGGGAGAGGGACAACGGTCGCCAGGTATAACTCCAACTGGAGCAAGAAGCCCCTACACCCAGCGGTCGTCTGCCATCGCACTCCCTGGGGGAGCGAGTTTCACCCCACTGGTACTGGGTGCTGTGGGTGCTGGTGGGGGCGCAGGCTGCTGGCCTGCCGAGCTCAGGGGGCCGAGACGCGCCGGTCCCAGCTCTCCAGGCGCGCCAACACCTGATCCATGGCGCTCCCCAGCCGGTGGAGCAGGGTGGAGTGTTGGTCTACGGTTTCCTCCATGGACATGGCTGGCGCTGAAGCTCCTCTGACTCCATTTAGTTACGCACGTGATTTCTGTCACGGGCTGGCTCGAGGAACAACAGGAGAGGTAGAGTCAGGCGCAGGAGACAGAGAGAGTTCGTGACCACCCTTCTTTATTTGAAGCACTGTACGCGGTCGACAAGGTATAGGGGCGCAGCCCTGAACGATTCTGCGGTGGTGTACACAAAATAAAAGAAACCACTGGCAGAAGGAAAACTAAATACACGCCCGACGAACACACAAAAACCCGGACAAGCAACACAATCACGCACAACCACATACATCCTACGCTAACCTAAATAACCCCCTTACTAATGACTAACCCAAAACAGGTGTGTGCCTACCTAGACCTAACCAAACGAAAGTGAAACAAAAAGGGATCGATGGTAGCTAGTAGGCCGGGCGACGACGACCGCCGAGCTCCGCCCCGCCGAGGAGGGGCGCCACCATCCGTCACTGTCGTGACAAGGAGATCGGGGCACCAAGGAAAATATTCAGATTACAAAAGTTATAATTTTCCTAATATAACTTTCCTATTTATAACATTATATATTATATTCTATTATAGTATAGGCCGATTATCTTCTGGTTTATATGGTGTATTTTACCTCGGCCCAGTTCATTCCAAAACGCCCAGTAATTGTTGTATCTGCACTAACCCAGTCTTTACTAAGAGTCATCCATACATCAATTGTCTTAAAATTCATTTATTTACTAAACTAAGTAATTCACAGAAAGTATACAAAACAGTACTTATCGCCACAAAGAATT
>NW_025550010.1:0-34007 GCF_905237065.1 Salmo salar | reverse complement strand
GGAGAATACCTCAGTAACAACTAAGGTGTGATGGTAGGTCTACTGTATGTAGTGAAGCACTAGGCCAGGAGAGGGAGAATACCTCAGTAACAACTAAGGTGTGATGGTAGGTCTACTGTATGTAGTGTAGCACTAGGCCAGGAGAGGGAGAATACCTCAGTAACAACTAAGGTGTGATGGTAGGTCTACTGTATGTAGTGAAGCACTAGGCCAGGAGAGGGAGAATACCTCAGTAACAACTAAGGTGTGATGGTAGGTCTACTGTATGTAGTGTAGCACTAGGCCAGGGGAGGGAGAATACCTCAGTAACAGCTAAGGTGTGATGGTAGGTCTACTGTATGTAGTGAAGCACTAGGCCAGGGGAGGGAGAATACCTCAGTAACAACTAAGGTGTGATGGTAGGTCTACTGTATGTAGTGTAGCACTAGGCCAGGAGAGGGAGAATACCTCAGTAACAGCTAAGGTGTGATGGTAGGTCTGCTGTATGTAGTGTAGCACTAGGCCAGGAGAGGGAGAATACCTCAGTAACAACTAAGGTGTGATGGTAGGTCTACTGTATGTAGTGAAGCACTAGGCCAGGAGAGGGAGAATACCTCAGTAACAACTAAGGTGTGATGGTAGGTCTACTGTATGTAGTGAAGCACTAGGCCAGGAGAGGGAGAATACCTCAGTAACAGCTAAGGTGTGATGGTAGGTCTACTGTATGTAGTGAAGCACTAGGCCAGGAGAGGAGAATACCTCAGTAACAGCTAAGGTGTGATGGTAGGTCTACTGTATGTAGTGTAGCACTAGGCCAGGAGAGGGAGAATACCTCAGTAACAGCTAAGGTGTGATGGTAGGTCTACTGTATGTAGTGTAGCACTAGGCCAGGAGAGGGAGAATACCTCAGTAACAGCTAAGGTGTGATGGTAGGTCTACTGTATGTAGTGAAGCACTAGGCCAGGAGAGGGAGAATACCTCAGTAACAGCTAAGGTGTGATGGTAGGTCTACTGTATGTAGTGAAGCACTAGGCCAGGAGAGGGAGAATACCTCAGTAACAACTAAGGTGTGATGGTAGGTCTACTGTATGTAGTGAAGCACTAGGCCAGGAGAGGGAGAATACCTCAGTAACAGCTAAGGTGTGATGGTAGGTCTACTGTATGTAGTGTAGCACTAGGCCAGGAGAGGGAGAATACCTCAGTAACAGCTAAGGTGTGATGGTAGGTCTACTGTATGTAGTGTAGCACTAGGCCAGGAGAGGGAGAATACCTCAGTAACAGCTAAGGTGTGATGGTAGGTCTACTGTATGTAGTGAAGCACTAGGCCAGGAGAGGGAGAATACCTCAGTAACAACTAAGGTGTGATGGTAGGTCTACTGTATGTAGTGTAGCACTAGGCCAGGAGAGGGAGAATACCTCAGTAACAGCTAAGGTGTGATGGTAGGTCTACTGTATGTAGTGAAGCACTAGGCCAGGAGAGGGAGAATACCTCAGTAACAACTAAGGTGTGATGGTAGGTCTACTGTATGTAGTGTAGCACTAGGCCAGGAGAGGGAGAATACCTCAGTAACAGCTAAGGTGTGATGGTAGGTCTACTGTATGTAGTGTAGCACTAGGCCAGGAGAGGGAGAATACCTCAGTAACAGCTAAGGTGTGATGGTAGGTCTACTGTATGTAGTGTAGCACTAGGCCAGGAGAGGGAGAATACCCCAGTAACAACTAAGGTGTGATGGTAGGTCTACTGTATGTAGTGAAGCACTAGGCCAGGAGAGGGAGAATACCTCAGTAACAACTAAGGTGTGATGGTAGGTCTACTGTATGTAGTGTAGCACTAGGCCAGGGGAGGGAGAATACCTCAGTAACAACTAAGGTGTGATGGTAGGTCTACTGTATGTAGTGAAGCACTAGGCCAGGGGAGGGAGAATACCTCAGTAACAGCTAAGGTGTGATGGTAGGTCTACTGTATGTAGTGAAGCACTAGGCCAGGAGAGGGAGAATACCTCAGTAACAGCTAAGGTGTGATGGTAGGTCTACTGTATGTAGTGTAGCACTAGGCCAGGAGAGGGAGAATACCTCAGTAACAGCTAAGGTGTGATGGTAGGTCTACTGTATGTAGTGAAGCACTAGGCCAGGAGAGGGAGAATACCTCAGTAACAGCTAAGGTGTGATGGTAGGTCTACTGTATGTAGTGTAGCACTAGGCCAGGAGAGGGAGAATACCTCAGTAACAGCTAAGGTGTGATGGTAGGTCTACTGTATGTAGTGAAGCACTAGGCCAGGGGAGGGAGAATACCTCAGTAACAACTAAGGTGTGATGGTAGGTCTACTGTATGTAGTGAAGCACTAGGCCAGGAGAGGGAGAATACCTCAGTAACAGCTAAGGTGTGATGGTAGGTCTACTGTATGTAGTGAAGCACTAGGCCAGGGGAGGGAGAATACCTCAGTAACAGCTAAGGTGTGATGGTAGGTCTACTGTATGTAGTGAAGCACTAGGCCAGGAGAGGGAGAATACCTCAGTAACAGCTAAGGTGTGATGGTAGGTCTACTGTATGTAGTGTAGCACTAGGCCAGGAGAGGGAGAATACCTCAGTAACAGCTAAGGTGTGATGGTAGGTCTACTGTATGTAGTGTAGCACTAGGCCAGGAGAGGGAGAATACCTCAGTAACAGCTAAGGTGTGATGGTAGGTCTACTGTATGTAGTGAAGCACTAGGCCAGGAGAGGGAGAATACCTCAGTAACAACTAAGGTGTGATGGTAGGTCTACTGTATGTAGTGAAGCACTAGGCCAGGAGAGGGAGAATACCTCAGTAACAACTAAGGTGTGATGGTAGGTCTACTGTATGTAGTGTAGCACTAGGCCAGGAGAGGGAGAATACCTCAGTAACAGCTAAGGTGTGATGGTAGGTCTACTGTATGTAGTGAAGCACTAGGCCAGGGGAGGGAGAATACCTCAGTAACAACTAAGGTGTGATGGTAGGTCTACTGTATGTAGTGTAGCACTAGGCCAGGAGAGGGAGAATACCTCAGTAACAACTAAGGTGTGATGGTAGGTCTACTGTATGTAGTGAAGCACTAGGCCAGGGGAGGGAGAATACCTCAGTAACAGCTAAGGTGTGATGGTAGGTCTACTGTATGTAGTGTAGCACTAGGCCAGGAGAGGGAGAATACCTCAGTAACAGCTAAGGTGTGATGGTAGGTCTACTGTATGTAGTGTAGCACTAGGCCAGGAGAGGGAGAATACCTCAGTAACAGCTAAGGTGTGATGGTAGGTCTACTGTATGTAGTGAAGCACTAGGCCAGGAGAGGGAGAATACCTCAGTAACAACTAAGGTGTGATGGTAGGTCTACTGTATGTAGTGTAGCACTAGGCCAGGAGAGGGAGAATACCTCAGTAACAGCTAAGGTGTGATGGTAGGTCTACTGTATGTAGTGAAGCACTAGGCCAGGAGAGGGAGAATACCTCAGTAACAGCTAAGGTGTGATGGTAGGTCTACTGTATGTAGTGTAGCACTAGGCCAGGAGAGGGAGAATACCTCAGTAACAGCTAAGGTGTGATGGTAGGTCTACTGTATGTAGTGAAGCACTAGGCCAGGGGAGGGAGAATACCTCAGTAACAGCTAAGGTGTGATGGTAGGTCTACTGTATGTAGTGAAGCACTAGGCCAGGGAGGGAGAATACCTCAGTAACAGCTAAGGTGTGATGGTAGGTCTACTGTATGTAGTGTAGCACTAGGCCAGGAGAGGGAGAATACCTCAGTAACAGCTAAGGTGTGATGGTAGGTCTACTGTATGTAGTGTAGCACTAGGCCAGGAGAGGGAGAATACCTCAGTAACAACTAAGGTGTGATGGTAGGTCTACTGTATGTAGTGAAGCACTAGGCCAGGAGAGGGAGAATACCTCAGTAACAGCTAAGGTGTGATGGTAGGTCTACTGTATGTAGTGTAGCACTAGGCCAGGAGAGGGAGAATACCTCAGTAACAACTAAGGTGTGATGGTAGGTCTACTGTATGTAGTGAAGCACTAGGCCAGGAGAGGGAGAATACCTCAGTAACAACTAAGGTGTGATGGTAGGTCTACTGTATGTAGTGTAGCACTAGGCCAGGAGAGGGAGAATACCTCAGTAACAGCTAAGGTGTGATGGTAGGTCTACTGTATGTAGTGAAGCACTAGGCCAGGAGAGGGAGAATACCTCAGTAACAACTAAGGTGTGATGGTAGGTCTACTGTATGTAGTGAAGCACTAGGCCAGGAGAGGGAGAATACCTCAGTAACAGCTAAGGTGTGATGGTAGGTCTACTGTATGTAGTGAAGCACTAGGCCAGGAGAGGGAGAATACCTCAGTAACAACTAAGGTGTGATGGTAGGTCTACTGTATGTAGTGAAGCACTAGGCCAGGAGAGGGAGAATACCTCAGTAACAGCTAAGGTGTGATGGTAGGTCTACTGTATGTAGTGAAGCACTAGGCCAGGAGAGGGAGAATACCTCAGTAACAGCTAAGGTGTGATGGTAGGTCTACTGTATGTAGTGTAGCACTAGGCCAGGAGAGGGAGAATACCTCAGTAACAACTAAGGTGTGATGGTAGGTCTACTGTATGTAGTGTAGCACTAGGCCAGGAGAGGGAGAATACCTCAGTAACAACTAAGGTGTGATGGTAGGTCTACTGTATGTAGTGTAGCACTAGGCCAGGAGAGGGAGAATACCTCAGTAACAACTAAGGTGTGATGGTAGGTCTACTGTATGTAGTGAAGCACTAGGCCAGGAGAGGGAGAATACCTCAGTAACAACTAAGGTGTGATGGTAGGTCTACTGTATGTAGTGAAGCACTAGGCCAGGAGAGGGAGAATACCTCAGTAACAGCTAAGGTGTGATGGTAGGTCTACTGTATGTAGTGTAGCACTAGGCCAGGAGAGGGAGAATACCTCAGTAACAACTAAGGTGTGATGGTAGGTCTACTGTATGTAGTGAAGCACTAGGCCAGGGGAGGGAGAATACCTCAGTAACAGCTAAGGTGTGATGGTAGGTCTACTGTATGTAGTGAAGCACTAGGCCAGGAGAGGGAGAATACCTCAGTAACAGCTAAGGTGTGATGGTAGGTCTACTGTATGTAGTGAAGCACTAGGCCAGGGAGGGAGAATACCTCAGTAACAACTAAGGTGTGATGGTAGGTCTACTGTATGTAGTGTAGCACTAGGCCAGGAGAGGGAGAATACCTCAGTAACAGCTAAGGTGTGATGGTAGGTCTACTGTATGTAGTGAAGCACTAGGCCAGGAGAGGGAGAATACCTCAGTAACAACTAAGGTGTGATGGTAGGTCTACTGTATGTAGTGTAGCACTAGGCCAGGAGAGGGAGAATACCTCAGTAACAGCTAAGGTGTGATGGTAGGTCTACTGTATGTAGTGAAGCACTAGGCCAGGGGAGGGAGAATACCTCAGTAACAGCTAAGGTGTGATGGTAGGTCTACTGTATGTAGTGTAGCACTAGGCCAGGAGAGGGAGAATACCTCAGTAACAGCTAAGGTGTGATGGTAGGTCTACTGTATGTAGTGAAGCACTAGGCCAGGAGAGGGAGAATACCTCAGTAACAGCTAAGGTGTGATGGTAGGTCTACTGTATGTAGTGTAGCACTAGGCCAGGAGAGGGAGAATACCTCAGTAACAGCTAAGGTGTGATGGTAGGGTAGTGAAGCACTAGGCCAGGAGAGGGAGAATACCTCAGTAACAGCTAAGGTGTGATGGTAGGTCTACTGTATGTAGTGTAGCACTAGGCCAGGAGAGGGAGAATACCTCAGTAACAGCTAAGGTGTGATGGTAGGTCTACTGTATGTAGTGTAGCACTAGGCCAGGGGAGGGAGAATACCTCAGTAACAACTAAGGTGTGATGGTAGGTCTACTGTATGTAGTGAAGCACTAGGCCAGGAGAGGGAGAATACCTCAGTAACAACTAAGGTCTGATGGTAGGTATACTGTTTGTAGTGTAGCACTAGGCCAGGAGAGGGAGAATACCTCAGTAACAACTAAGGTGTGATGGTAGGTCTACTGTATGTAGTGAAGCACTAGGCCAGGGAGGGAGAATACCTCAGTAACAGCTAAGGTGTGATGGTAGGTCTACTGTATGTAGTGAAGCACTAGGCCAGGAGGGGAGAATACCTCAGTAACAGCTAAGGTGTGATGGTAGGTCTACTGTATGTAGTGAAGCACTAGGCCAGGAGAGGGAGAATACCTCAGTAACAACTAAGGTGTGATGGTAGGTCTACTGTATGTAGTGAAGCACTAGGCCAGGGAGGGAGAATACCTCAGTAACAGCTAAGGTGTGATGGTAGGTCTACTGTATGTAGTGAAGCACTAGGCCAGGAGAGGGAGAATACCTCAGTAACAACTAAGGTGTGATGGTAGGTCTACTGTATGTAGTGAAGCACTAGGCCAGGAGAGGGAGAATACCTCAGTAACAACTAAGGTGTGATGGTAGGTCTACTGTATGTAGTGTAGCACTAGGCCAGGAGAGGGAGAATACCTCAGTAACAGCTAAGGTGTGATGGTAGGTCTACTGTATGTAGTGAAGCACTAGGCCAGGGGAGGGAGAATACCTCAGTAACAGCTAAGGTGTGATGGTAGGTCTACTGTATGTAGTGTAGCACTAGGCCAGGAGAGGGAGAATACCTCAGTAACAACTAAGGTGTGATGGTAGGTCTACTGTATGTAGTGAAGCACTAGGCCAGGAGAGGGAGAATACCTCAGTAACAGCTAAGGTGTGATGGTAGGTCTACTGTATGTAGTGAAGCACTAGGCCAGGAGAGGGAGAATACCTCAGTAACAGCTAAGGTGTGATGGTAGGTATACTGTATGTAGTGAAGCACTAGGCCAGGAGAGGGAGAATACCTCAGTAACAACTAAGGTGTGATGGTAGGTCTATGTAGTGAAGCACTAGGCCAGGGGAGGGAGAATACCTCAGTAACAACTAAGGTGTGATGGTAGGTCTACTGTATGTAGTGAAGCACTAGGCCAGGGAGGGAGAATACCTCAGTAACAGCTAAGGTGTGATGGTAGGTCTACTGTATGTAGTGTAGCACTAGGCCAGGAGAGGGAGAATACCTCAGTAACAACTAAGGTGTGATGGTAGGTCTACTGCTAGTGAAGCACTAGGCCAGGGGAGGGAGAATACCTCAGTAACAGCTAAGGTGTGATGGTAGGTCTACTGTATGTAGTGTAGCACTAGGCCAGGAGAGGGAGAATACCTCAGTAACAACTAAGGTGTGATGGTAGGTCTACTGTATGTAGTGAAGCACTAGGCCAGGAGAGGGAGAATACCTCAGTAACAGCTAAGGTGTGATGGTAGGTCTACTGTATGTAGTGAAGCACTAGGCCAGGAGAGGGAGAATACCTCAGTAACAGCTAAGGTGTGATGGTAGGTCTACTGTATGTAGTGAAGCACTAGGCCAGGAGAGGGAGAATACCTCAGTAACAGCTAAGGTGTGATGGTAGGTCTACTGTATGTAGTGTAGCACTAGGCCAGGAGAGGGAGAATACCTCAGTAACAACTAAGGTGTGATGGTAGGTCTACTGTATGTAGTGTAGCACTAGGCCAGGAGAGGGAGAATACCTCAGTAACAACTAAGGTGTGATGGTAGGTCTACTGTATGTAGTGAAGCACTAGGCCAGGGGAGGGAGAATACCTCAGTAACAACTAAGGTGTGATGGTAGGTCTACTGTTGTAGTGAAGCACTAGGCCAGGAGAGGAGAATACCTCAGTAACAGCTAAGGTGTGATGGTAGGTCTACTGTATGTAGTGTAGCACTAGGCCAGGAGAGGGAGAATACCTCAGTAACAACTAAGGTGTGATGGTAGGTCTACTGTATGTAGTGTAAGCACTAGGCCAGGGAGGGGAGAATACCTCAGTAACAGCTAAGGTGTGATGGTAGGTCTACTGTATTAGTGAAGCACTAGGCCAGGGGAGGGAGAATACCTCCCTAACAGCTAAGGTGTGATGGTAGGTCTACTGTATGTAGTGTAGCACTAGGCCAGGAGAGGGAGAATACCTCAGTAACAACTAAGGTGTGATGGTAGGTCTACTGTATGTAGTGAAGCACTATGCCAGGGGAGGGAGAATACCTCAGTAACAGCTAAGGTGTGATGGTAGGTCTACTGTATGTAGTGTAGCACTAGGCCAGGAGAGGGAGAATACCTCAGTAACAACTAAGGTGTGATGGTAGGTCTACTGTATGTAGTGAAGCACTAGGCCAGGAGAGGGAGAATACCTCAGTAACAACTAAGGTGTGATGGTAGGTCTACTGTATGTAGTGTAGCACTAGGCCAGGAGAGGGAGAATACCTCAGTAACAGCTAAGGTGTGATGGTAGGTCTACTGTATGTAGTGAAGCACTAGGCCAGGAGAGGGAGAATACCTCAGTAACAACTAAGGTGTGATGGTAGGTCTACTGTATGTAGTGAAGCACTAGGCCAGGGGAGGGAGAATACCTCAGTAACAGCTAAGGTGTGATGGTAGGTCTACTGTATGTAGTGAAGCACTAGGCCAGGAGAGGGAGAATACCTCAGTAACAACTAAGGTGTGATGGTAGGTCTACTGTATGTAGTGAAGCACTAGGCCAGGGAGGGAGAATACCTCAGTAACAACTAAGGTGTGATGGTAGGTCTACTGTATGTAGTGTAGCACTAGGCCAGGAGAGGGAGAATACCTCAGTAACAACTAAGGTGTGATGGTAGGTCTACTGTATGTAGTGAAGCACTAGGCCAGGAGAGGGAGAATACCTCAGTAACAGCTAAGGTGTGATGGTAGGTCTACTGTATGTAGTGTAGCACTAGGCCAGGAGAGGGAGAATACCTCAGTAACAACTAAGGTGTGATGGTAGGTCTACTGTATGTAGTGAAGCACTAGGCCAGGGAGGGAGAATACCTCAGTAACAGCTAAGGTCTGATGGTAGGTCTACTGTATGTAGTGTAGCACTAGGCCAGGAGAGGGAGAATACCTCAGTAACAACTAAGGTGTGATGGTAGGTCTACTGTATGTAGTGAAGCACTAGGCCAGGAGAGGGAGAATACCTCAGTAACAGCTAAGGTGTGATGGTAGGTCTACTGTATGTAGTGTAGCACTAGGCCAGGAGAGGGAGAATACCTCAGTAACAACTAAGGTGTGATGGTAGGTCTACTGTATGTAGTGAAGCACTAGGCCAGGAGAGGGAGAATACCTCAGTAACAACTAAGGTGTGATGGTAGGTCTACTGTATGTAGTGAAGCACTAGGCCAGGAGAGGGAGAATACCTCAGTAACAACTAAGGTGTGATGGTAGGTCTACTGTATGTAGTGAAGCACTAGGCCAGGAGAGGGAGAATACCTCAGTAACAGCTAAGGTGTGATGGTAGGTCTACTGTATGTAGTGAAGCACTAGGCCAGGAGAGGGAGAATACCTCAGTAACAGCTAAGGTGTGATGGTAGGTCTACTGTATGTAGTGTAGCACTAGGCCAGGAGAGGGAGAATACCTCAGTAACAACTAAGGTGTGATGGTAGGTCTACTGTATGTAGTGAAGCACTAGGCCAGGAGAGGGAGAATACCTCAGTAACAGCTAAGGTGTGATGGTAGGTCTACTGTATGTAGTGTAGCACTAGGCCAGGAGAGGGAGAATACCTCAGTAACAGCTAAGGTGTGATGGTAGGTCTACTGTATGTAGTGAAGCACTAGGCCAGGAGAGGGAGAATACCTCAGTAACAACTAAGGTGTGATGGTAGGTCTACTGTATGTAGTGTAGCACTAGGCCAGGAGAGGGAGAATACCTCAGTAACAACTAAGGTGTGATGGTAGGTCTACTGTATGTAGTGTAGCACTAGGCCAGGAGAGGGAGAATACCTCAGTAACAGCTAAGGTGTGATGGTAGGTCTACTGTATGTAGTGTAGCACTAGGCCAGGAGAGGGAGAATACCTCAGTAACAACTAAGGTGTGATGGTAGGTCTACTGTATGTAGTGAAGCACTATGCCAGGGGAGGGAGAATACCTCAGTAACAGCTAAGGTGTGATGGTAGGTCTACTGTATGTAGTGTAGCACTAGGCCAGGAGAGGGAGAATACCTCAGTAACAGCTAAGGTGTGATGGTAGGTCTACTGTATGTAGTGTAGCACTAGGCCAGGAGAGGGAGAATACCTCAGTAACAACTAAGGTGTGATGGTAGGTCTACTGTATGTAGTGAAGCACTAGGCCAGGAGAGGGAGAATACCTCAGTAACAACTAAGGTGTGATGGTAGGTCTACTGTATGTAGTGAAGCACTAGGCCAGGAGAGGGAGAATACCTCAGTAACAGCTAAGGTGTGATGGTAGGTCTACTGTATGTAGTGAAGCACTAGGCCAGGAGAGGGAGAATACCTCAGTAACAGCTAAGGTGTGATGGTAGGTCTACTGTATGTAGTGTAGCACTAGGCCAGGAGAGGGAGAATACCTCAGTAACAGCTAAGGTGTGATGGTAGGTCTACTGTATGTAGTGAAGCACTAGGCCAGGGGAGGGAGAATACCTCAGTAACAGCTAAGGTGTGATGGTAGGTCTACTGTATGTAGTGAAGCACTAGGCCAGGAGAGGGAGAATACCTCAGTAACAACTAAGGTGTGATGGTAGGTCTACTGTATGTAGTGAAGCACTAGGCCAGGGGAGGGAGAATACCTCAGTAACAACTAAGGTGTGATGGTAGGTCTACTGTATGTAGTGAAGCACTAGGCCAGGAGAGGGAGAATACCTCAGTAACAACTAAGGTGTGATGGTAGGTCTACTGTATGTAGTGTAGCACTAGGCCAGGAGAGGGAGAATACCTCAGTAACAACTAAGGTGTGATGGTAGGTCTACTGTATGTAGTGAAGCACTAGGCCAGGAGAGGGAGAATACCTCAGTAACAGCTAAGGTGTGATGGTAGGTCTATGTAGTGAAGCACTAGGCCAGGAGAGGGAGAATACCTCAGTAACAACTAAGGTGTGATGGTAGGTCTACTGTATGTAGTGTAGCACTAGGCCAGGAGAGGGAGAATACCTCAGTAACAACTAAGGTGTGATGGTAGGTCTACTGTATGTAGTGTAGCACTAGGCCAGGAGAGGGAGAATACCTCAGTAACAACTAAGGTGTGATGGTAGGTCTACTGTATGTAGTGAAGCACTAGGCCAGGGGAGGGAGAATACCTCAGTAACAGCTAAGGTGTGATGGTAGGTCTACTGTATGTAGTGTAGCACTAGGCCAGGAGAGGGAGAATACCTCAGTAACAACTAAGGTGTGATGGTAGGTCTACTGTATGTAGTGAAGCACTAGGCCAGGAGAGGGAGAATACCTCAGTAACAGCTAAGGTGTGATGGTAGGTCTACTGTATGTAGTGTAGCACTAGGCCAGGAGAGGGAGAATACCTCAGTAACAGCTAAGGTGTGATGGTAGGTCTACTGTATGTAGTGTAGCACTAGGCCAGGAGAGGGAGAATACCTCAGTAACAACTAAGGTGTGATGGTAGGTCTACTTGTAGTGAAGCACTAGGCCAGGAGAGGGAGAATACCTCAGTAACAACTAAGGTGTGATGGTAGGTCTACTGTATGTAGTGAAGCACTAGGCCAGGGGAGGGAGAATACCTCAGTAACAGCTAAGGTGTGATGGTAGGTCTAATGTATGTAGTGAAGCACTAGGCCAGGGGAGGGAGAATACCTCAGTAACAGCTAAGGTGTGATGGTAGGTCTACTGTATGTAGTGTAGCACTAGGCCAGGAGAGGGAGAATACCTCAGTAACAGCTAAGGTGTGATGGTAGGTCTACTGTATGTAGTGTAGCACTAGGCCAGGGGAGGGAGAATACCTCAGTAACAGCTAAGGTGTGATGGTAGGTCTACTGTATGTAGTGTAGCACTAGGCCAGGAGAGTGAGAATACCTCAGTAACAACTAAGGTGTGATGGTAGGTCTATCTAGTGAAGCACTAGGCCAGGGGAGGGAGAATACCTCAGTAACAGCTAAGGTCTGATGGTAGGTATACTGTTTGTAGTGTAGCACTAGGCCAGGAGAGGGAGAATACCTCAGTAACAACTAAGGTGTGATGGTAGGTCTACTGTATGTAGTGAAGCACTAGGCCAGGAGAGGGAGAATACCTCAGTAACAACTAAGGTGTGATGGTAGGTCTACTGTATGTAGTGAAGCACTAGGCCAGGAGAGGGAGAATACCTCAGTAACAACTAAGGTGTGATGGTAGGTCTACTGTATGTAGTGAAGCACTAGGTTAGGGGAGGGAGAATACCTCCATAACAGCTAAGGTGTTATGGTAGGTCTACTGTATGTAGTGAAGCACTAGGCCAGGAGAGGGAGAATACCTCAGTAACAACTAAGGTGTGATGGTAGGTCTATCTAGTGAAGCACTAGGCCAGGGGAGGGAGAATACCTCAGAAACAGCTAAGGTCTGATGGTAGGTATACTGTTTGTAGTGTAGCACCATGCCAGGAGAGGGAGAATACCTCAGTAACAACTAAGGTGTGATGGTAGGTCTACTGTATGTAGTGAAGCACTAGGCCAGGAGAGGGAGAATACCTCAGTAACAACTAAGGTGTGATGGTAGGTCTACTGTATGTAGTGAAGCACTAGGCCAGGAGAGGGAGAATACCTCAGTAACAGCTAAGGTGTGATGGTAGGTCTACTGTATGTAGTGAAGCACTAGGCCAGGAGAGGGAGAATACCTCAGTAACAACTAAGGTGTGATGGTAGGTCTACTGTATGTAGTGTAGCACTAGGCCAGGAGAGGGAGAATACCTCAGTAACAACTAAGGTGTGATGGTAGGTCTACTGTATGTAGTGAAGCACTAGGCCAGGGGAGGGAGAATACCTCAGTAACAACTAAGGTGTGATGGTAGGTCTACTGTATGTAGTGAAGCACTAGGCCAGGGGAGGGAGAATACCTCAGTAACAGCTAAGGTGTGATGGTAGGTCTACTGTATGTAGTGAAGCACTAGGCCAGGGCAGGGAGAATACCTCAGTAACAGCTAAGGTGTGATGGTAGGTCTACTGTATGTAGTGTAGCACTAGGCCAGGAGAGGGAGAATACCTCAGTAACAACTAAGGTGTGATGGTAGGTCTACTGTATGTAGTGTAGCACTAGGCCAGGAGAGGGAGAATACCTCAGTAACAACTAAGGTGTGATGGTAGGTCTACTGTATGTAGTGAAGCACTAGGCCAGGAGAGGGAGAATACCTCAGTAACAGCTAAGGTGTGATGGTAGGTCTACTGTATGTAGTGTAGCACTAGGCCAGGAGAGGGAGAATACCTCAGTAACAGCTAAGGTGTGATGGTAGGTCTACTGTATGTAGTGAAGCACTAGGCCAGGGGAGGGAGAATACCTCAGTAACAACTAAGGTGTGATGGTAGGTCTACTGTATGTAGTGTAGCACTAGGCCAGGAGAGGGAGAATACCTCAGTAACAGCTAAGGTGTGATGGTAGGTCTACTGTATGTAGTGTAGCACTAGGCCAGGAGAGGGAGAATACCTCAGTAACAACTAAGGTGTGATGGTAGGTCTACTGTATGTAGTGTAGCACTAGGCCAGGAGAGGGAGAATACCTCAGTAACAACTAAGGTGTGATGGTAGGTCTACTGTATGTAGTGAAGCACTAGGCCAGGAGAGGGAGAATACCTCAGTAACAACTAAGGTGTGATGGTAGGTCTACTGTATGTAGTGAAGCACTAGGCCAGGAGAGGGAGAATACCTCAGTAACAACTAAGGTGTGATGGTAGGTCTACTGTATGTAGTGAAGCACTAGGCCAGGGGAGGGAGAATACCTCAGTAACAACTAAGGTGTGATGGTAGGTCTACTGTATGTAGTGAAGCACTAGGCCAGGGGAGGGAGAATACCTCAGTAACAACTAAGGTGTGATGGTAGGTCTACTGTATGTAGTGTAGCACTAGGCCAGGAGAGGGAGAATACCTCAGTAACAACTAAGGTGTGATGGTAGGTCTACTGTATGTAGTGTAGCACTAGGCCAGGAGAGGGAGAATACCTCAGTAACAGCTAAGGTGTGATGGTAGGTCTACTGTATGTAGTGTAGCACTAGGCCAGGAGAGGGAGAATACCTCAGTAACAACTAAGGTGTGATGGTAGGTCACTATGTAGTGAAGCACTAGGCCAGGGAGGGAGAATACCTCAGTAACAACTAAGGTGTGATGGTAGGTCTACTGTATGTAGTGTAGCACTAGGCCAGGAGAGGGAGAATACCTCAGTAACAACTAAGGTGTGATGGTAGGTCTACTGTATGTAGTGTAGCACTAGGCCAGGAGAGGGAGAATACCTCAGTAACAGCTAAGGTGTGATGGTAGGTCTACTGTATGTAGTGTAGCACTAGGCCAGGAGAGGGAGAATACCTCAGTAACAACTAAGGTGTGATGGTAGGTCTACTGTATGTAGTGAAGCACTAGGCCAGGAGAGGGAGAATACCTCAGTAACAACTAAGGTGTGATGGTAGGTCTACTGTATGTAGTGTAGCACTAGGCCAGGAGAGGGAGAATACCTCAGTAACAACTAAGGTGTGATGGTAGGTCTACTGTATGTAGTGTAGCACTAGGCCAGGAGAGGGAGAATACCTCAGTAACAACTAAGGTGTGATGGTAGGTCTACTGTATGTAGTGAAGCACTAGGCCAGGAGAGGGAGAATACCTCAGTAACAACTAAGGTGTGATGGTAGGTCTACTGTATGTAGTGAAGCACTAGGCCAGGAGAGGGAGAATACCTCAGTAACAACTAAGGTGTGATGGTAGGTCTACTGTATGTAGTGAAGCACTAGGCCAGGAGAGGGAGAATACCTCAGTAACAACTAAGGTGTGATGGTAGGTCTACTGTATGTAGTGAAGCACTAGGCCAGGGGAGGGAGAATACCTCAGTAACAGCTAAGGTGTGATGGTAGGTCTACTGTATGTAGTGAAGCACTAGGCCAGGAGAGGGAGAATACCTCAGTAACAGCTAAGGTGTGATGGTAGGTCTACTGTATGTAGTGTAGCACTAGGCCAGGAGAGGGAGAATACCTCAGTAACAACTAAGGTGTGATGGTAGGTCTACTGTATGTAGTGAAGCACTAGGCCAGGGGAGGGAGAATACCTCAGTAACAACTAAGGTGTGATGGTAGGTCTACTGTATGTAGTGTAGCACTAGGCCAGGAGAGGGAGAATACCTCAGTAACAACTAAGGTGTGATGGTAGGTCTACTGTATGTAGTGAAGCACTAGGCCAGGGGAGGGAGAATACCTCAGTAACAGCTAAGGTGTGATGGTAGGTCTATGTAGTGTAGCACTAGGCCAGGAGAGGGAGAATACCTCAGTAACAACTAAGGTGTGATGGTAGGTCTACTGTATGTAGTGAAGCACTAGGCCAGGAGAGGGAGAATACCTCAGTAACAACTAAGGTGTGATGGTAGGTCTACTGTATGTAGTGAAGCACTAGGCCAGGGGAGGGAGAATACCTCAGTAACAACTAAGGTGTGATGGTAGGTCTACTGTATGTAGTGAAGCACTAGGCCAGGGGAGGGAGAATACCTCAGTAACAACTAAGGTGTGATGGTAGGTCTACTGTATGTAGTGAAGCACTAGGCCAGGAGAGGGAGAATACCTCAGTAACAACTAAGGTGTGATGGTAGGTCTACTGTATGTAGTGAAGCACTAGGCCAGGGGAGGGAGAATACCTCAGTAACAACTAAGGTCTGATGGTAGGTATACTGTTTGTAGTGTAGCACTAGGCCAGGAGAGGGAGAATACCTCAGTAACAACTAAGGTGTGATGGTAGGTCTACTGTATGTAGTGAAGCACTAGGCCAGGAGAGGGAGAATACCTCAGTAACAACTAAGGTGTGATGGTAGGTCTACTGTATGTAGTGTAGCACTAGGCCAGGAGAGGGAGAATACCTCAGTAACAACTAAGGTGTGATGGTAGGTCTACTGTATGTAGTGTAGCACTAGGCCAGGAGAGGGAGAATACCTCAGTAACAACTAAGGTGTGATGGTAGGTCTACTGTATGTAGTGTAGCACTAGGCCAGGAGAGGGAGAATACCTCAGTAACAACTAAGGTGTGATGGTAGGTCTACTGTATGTAGTGAAGCACTAGGCCAGGAGAGGGAGAATACCTCAGTAACAACTAAGGTGTGATGGTAGGTCTACTGTATGTAGTGAAGCACTAGGCCAGGGGAGGGAGAATACCTCAGTAACAGCTAAGGTGTGATGGTAGGTCTCTGTATGTAGTGAAGCACTAGGCCAGGGAGGGAGAATACCTCAGTAACAACTAAGGTGTGATGGTAGGTCTACTGTATGTAGTGTAGCACTAGGCCAGGAGAGGGAGAATACCTCAGTAACAACTAAGGTGTGATGGTAGGTCTACTGTATGTAGTGAAGCACTAGGCCAGGAGAGGGAGAATACCTCAGTAACAACTAAGGTGTGATGGTAGGTCTACTGTATGTAGTGAAGCACTAGGCCAGGAGAGGGAGAATACCTCAGTAACAACTAAGGTGTGATGGTAGGTCTACTGTATGTAGTGTAGCACTAGGCCAGGAGAGGGAGAATACCTCAGTAACAACTAAGGTGTGATGGTAGGTCTACTGTATGTAGTGAAGCACTAGGCCAGGGAGGGAGAATACCTCAGTAACAACTAAGGTGTGATGGTAGGTCTACTGTATGTAGTGTAGCACTAGGCCAGGAGAGGGAGAATACCTCAGTAACAGCTAAGGTGTGATGGTAGGTCTACTGTATGTAGTGTAGCACTAGGCCAGGAGAGGGAGAATACCTCAGTAACAACTAAGGTGTGATGGTAGGTCTACTGTATGTAGTGTAGCACTAGGCCAGGAGAGGGAGAATACCTCAGTAACAACTAAGGTGTGATGGTAGGTCTACTGTATGTAGTGAAGCACTAGGCCAGGAGAGGGAGAATACCTCAGTAACAACTAAGGTGTGATGGTAGGTCTACTGTATGTAGTGAAGCACTAGGCCAGGAGAGGGAGAATACCTCAGTAACAACTAAGGTGTGATGGTAGGTCTATCTAGTGAAGCACTAGGCCAGGGGAGGGAGAATACCTCAGTAACAGCTAAGGTGTGATGGTAGGTCTACTGTATGTAGTGTAGCACTAGGCCAGGAGAGGGAGAATACCTCAGTAACAGCTAAGGTGTGATGGTAGGTCTACTGTATGTAGTGTAGCACTAGGCCAGGAGAGGGAGAATACCTCAGTAACAACTAAGGTGTGATGGTAGGTCTACTGTATGTAGTGTAGCACTAGGCCAGGAGAGGGAGAATACCTCAGTAACAACTAAGGTGTGATGGTAGGTCTACTGTATGTAGTGTAGCACTAGGCCAGGAGAGGGAGAATACCTCAGTAACAACTAAGGTGTGATGGTAGGTCTACTGTATGTAGTGAAGCACTAGGCCAGGAGAGGGAGAATACCTCAGTAACAACTAAGGTGTGATGGTAGGTCTACTGTATGTAGTGTAGCACTAGGCCAGGAGAGGGAGAATACCTCAGTAACAACTAAGGTGTGATGGTAGGTCTACTGTATGTAGTGTAGCACTAGGCCAGGAGAGGGAGAATACCTCAGTAACAGCTAAGGTGTGATGGTAGGTCTACTGTATGTAGTGTAGCACTAGGCCAGGAGAGGGAGAATACCTCAGTAACAGCTAAGGTGTGATGGTAGGTCTACTGTATGTAGTGTAGCACTAGGCCAGGAGAGGGAGAATACCTCAGTAACAACTAAGGTGTGATGGTAGGTCTACTGTATGTAGTGTAGCACTAGGCCAGGAGAGGGAGAATACCTCAGTAACAACTAAGGTGTGATGGTAGGTCTACTGTATGTAGTGAAGCACTAGGCCAGGGGAGGGAGAATACCTCAGTAACAGCTAAGGTGTGATGGTAGGTATACTGTATGTAGTGTAGCACTAGGCCAGGAGAGGGAGAATACCTCAGTAACAACTAAGGTGTGATGGTAGGTCTACTGTATGTAGTGTAGCACTAGGCCAGGAGAGGGAGAATACCTCAGTAACAACTAAGGTGTGATGGTAGGTCTATGTAGTGAAGCACTAGGCCAGGGGAGGGAGAATACCTCAGTAACAACTAAGGTGTGATGGTAGTTCTATGTAGTGAAGCACTAGGCCAGGGGAGGGAGAATACCTCAGTAACAGCTAAGGTGTGATGGTAGGTCTACTGTATGTAGTGAAGCACTAGGCCAGGGAGGGAGAATACCTCAGTAACAGCTAAGGTGTGATGGTAGGTCTACTGTATGTAGTGTAGAACTAGGCCAGGAGAGGGAGAATACCTCAGTAACAGCTAAGGTGTGATGGTAGGTCTACTGTATGTAGTGAAGCACTAGGCCAGGAGAGGGAGAATACCTCAGTAACAACTAAGGTGTGATGGTAGGTCTACTGTATGTAGTGTAGCACTAGGCCAGGAGAGTGAGAATACCTCAGTAACAACTAAGGTGTGATGGTAGGTATATCTAGTGAAGCACTAGGCCAGGGGAGGGAGAATACCTCAGTAACAACTAAGGTGTGATGGTAGGTCTATGTAGTGTAGCACTAGGCCAGGAGAGGGAGAATACCTCAGTAACAACTAAGGTGTGATGGTAGGTCTACTGTATGTAGTGTAGCACTAGGCCAGGAGAGGGAGAATACCTCAGTAACAACTAAGGTGTGATGGTAGGTCTACTGTATGTAGTGAAGCACTAGGCCAGGAGAGGGAGAATACCTCAGTAACAACTAAGGTGTTATGGTAGGTCTACTGTATGTAGTGAAGCACTAGGCTAGGGGAGGGAGAATACCTCAGTAACAACTAAGGTGTGATGGTAGGTCTAATGTATGTAGTGTAGCACTAGGCCAGGAGAGGGAGAATACCTCAGTAACAACTAAGGTGTGATGGTAGGTATATCTAGTGAAGCACTAGGCCAGGGGAGGGAGAATACCTCAGTAACAACTAAGGTGTGATTGTAGGTCTATGTAGTGTAGCACTAGGACAGGAGAGGGAGAATACCTCAGTAACAGCTAAGGTGTGATGGTAGGTCTACTGTATGTAGTGTAGCACTAGGCCAGGAGAGGGAGAATACCTCAGTAACAACTAAGGTGTGATGGTAGGTCTACTGTATGTAGTGAAGCACTAGGCCAGGGGAGGGAGAATACCTCAGTAACAACTAAGGTGTGATGGTAGGTCTACTGTATGTAGTGAAGCACTAGGCCAGGGGAGGGAGAATACCTCAGTAACAACTAAGGTGTGATGGTAGGTCTACTGTATGTAGTGAAGCACTAGGCCAGGAGAGGGAGAATACCTCAGTAACAACTAAGGTGTGATGGTAGGTCTACTGTATGTAGTGTAGCACTAGGCCAGGAGAGGGAGAATACCTCAGTAACAACTAAGGTGTGATGGTAGGTCTACTGTATGTAGTGAAGCACTAGGCCAGGAGAGGGAGAATACCTCAGTAACAACTAAGGTGTGATGGTAGGTCTACTGTATGTAGTGAAGCACTAGGCCAGGGGAGGGAGAATACCTCAGTAACAACTAAGGTGTGATGGTAGGTCTACTGTATGTAGTGTAGCACTAGGCCAGGGAGGGAGAATACCTCAGTAACAACTAAGGTGTGATGGTAGGTCTACTGTATGTAGTGAAGCACTAGGCCAGGGAGGGAGAATACCTCAGTAACAACTAAGGTGTGATGGTAGGTCTACTGTATGTAGTGAAGCACTAGGCCAGGAGAGGGAGAATACCTCAGTAACAACTAAGGTGTGATGGTAGGTCTACTGTATGTAGTGTAGCACTAGGCCAGGAGAGGGAGAATACCTCAGTAACAACTAAGGTGTGATGGTAGGTCTACTGTATGTAGTGAAGCACTAGGCCAGGGGAGGGAGAATACCTCAGTAACAGCTAAGGTGTGATGGTAGGTCTACTGTATGTAGTGTAGCACTAGGCCAGGGGAGGGAGAATACCTCAGTAACAACTAAGGTGTGATGGTAGGTCTACTGTATGTAGTGTAGCACTAGGCCAGGAGAGGGAGAATACCTCAGTAACAACTAAGGTGTGATGGTAGGTCTACTGTATGTAGTGAAGCACTAGGCCAGGGGAGGGAGAATACCTCAGTAACAACTAAGGTGTGATGGTAGGTCTACTGTATGTAGTGTAGCACTAGGCCAGGAGAGGGAGAATACCTCAGTAACAACTAAGGTGTGATGGTAGGTCTACTGTATGTAGTGAAGCACTAGGCCAGGAGAGGGAGAATACCTCAGTAACAACTAAGGTGTGATGGTAGGTCTACTGTATGTAGTGTAGCACTAGGCCAGGGGAGGGAGAATACCTCAGTAACAACTAAGGTGTGATGGTAGGTCTACTGTATGTAGTGTAGCACTAGGCCAGGAGAGGGAGAATACCTCAGTAACAACTAAGGTGTGATGGTAGGTCTACTGTATGTAGTGTAGCACTAGGCCAGGAGAGGGAGAATACCTCAGTAACAACTAAGGTGTGATGGTAGGTCTACTGTATGTAGTGTAGCACTAGGCCAGGAGAGGGAGAATACCTCAGTAACAACTAAGGTGTGATGGTAGGTCTACTGTATGTAGTGTAGCACTAGGCCAGGAGAGGGAGAATACCTCAGTAACAACTAAGGTGTGATGGTAGGTCTACTGTATGTAGTGTAGCACTAGGCCAGGAGAGGGAGAATACCTCAGTAACAACTAAGGTGTGATGGTAGGTCTACTGTATGTAGTGTAGCACTAGGCCAGGGGAGGGAGAATACCTCAGTAACAGCTAAGGTGTGATGGTAGGTCTACTGTATGTAGTGTAAGCACTAGGCCAGGAGAGGGAGAATACCTCAGTAACAACTAAGGTGTGATGGTAGGTCTACTGTATGTAGTGAAGCACTAGGCCAGGAGAGGGAGAATACCTCAGTAACAGCTAAGGTGTGATGGTAGGTCTACTGTATGTAGTGAAGCACTAGGCCAGGAGAGGGAGAATACCTCAGTAACAACTAAGGTGTGATGGTAGGTCTACTGTATGTAGTGTAGCACTAGGCCAGGAGAGGGAGAATACCTCAGTAACAACTAAGGTGTGATGGTAGGTCTACTGTATGTAGTGAAGCACTAGGCCAGGAGAGGGAGAATACCTCAGTAACAACTAAGGTGTGATGGTAGGTCTACTGTATGTAGTGAAGCACTAGGCCAGGGGAGGGAGAATACCTCAGTAACAACTAAGGTGTGATGGTAGGTCTACTGTATGTAGTGAAGCACTAGGCCAGGAGAGGGAGAATACCTCAGTAACAACTAAGGTGTGATGGTAGGTCTACTGTATGTAGTGTAGCACTAGGCCAGGAGAGGGAGAATACCTCAGTAACAACTAAGGTGTGATGGTAGGTCTACTGTATGTAGTGTAGCACTAGGCCAGGAGAGGGAGAATACCTCAGTAACAACTAAGGTGTGATGGTAGGTCTACTGTATGTAGTGTAGCACTAGGCCAGGAGAGGGAGAATACCTCAGTAACAACTAAGGTGTGATGGTAGGTCTACTGTATGTAGTGTAGCACTAGGCCAGGAGAGGGAGAATACCTCAGTAACAACTAAGGTGTGATGGTAGGTCTACTGTATGTAGTGAAGCACTAGGCCAGGGGAGGGAGAATACCTCAGTAACAGCTAAGGTGTGATGGTAGGTCTACTGTATGTAGTGAAGCACTAGGCCAGGGAGGGAGAATACCTCAGTAACAACTAAGGTGTGATGGTAGGTCTACTGTATGTAGTGAAGCACTAGGCCAGGAGAGGGAGAATACCTCAGTAACAACTAAGGTGTGATGGTAGGTCTACTGTATGTAGTGTAGCACTAGGCCAGGAGAGGGAGAATACCTCAGTAACAACTAAGGTGTGATGGTAGGTCTACTGTATGTAGTGTAGCACTAGGCCAGGAGGAGGGAGAATACCTCAGTAACAGCTAAGGTGTGATGGTAGGTCTACTGTATGTAGTGAAGCACTAGGCCAGGAGAGGGAGAATACCTCAGTAACAACTAAGGTGTGATGGTAGGTCTACTGTATGTAGTGAAGCACTAGGCCAGGAGAGGGAGAATACCTCAGTAACAACTAAGGTGTGATGGTAGGTCTACTGTATGTAGTGTAGCACTAGGCCAGGAGAGGGAGAATACCTCAGTAACAACTAAGGTGTGATGGTAGGTCTACTGTATGTAGTGAAGCACTAGGCCAGGAGAGGGAGAATACCTCAGTAACAACTAAGGTGTGATGGTAGGTCTACTGTATGTAGTGAAGCACTAGGCCAGGAGAGGGAGAATACCTCAGTAACAACTAAGGTGTGATGGTAGGTCTACTGTATGTAGTGTAGCACTAGGCCAGGAGAGGGAGAATACCTCAGTAACAACTAAGGTGTGATGGTAGGTCTACTGTATGTAGTGAAGCACTAGGCCAGGAGAGGGAGAATACCTCAGTAACAACTAAGGTGTGATGGTAGGTCTACTGTATGTAGTGTAGCACTAGGCCAGGAGAGGGAGAATACCTCAGTAACAGCTAAGGTGTGATGGTAGGTCTACTGTATGTAGTGTAGCACTAGGCCAGGAGAGGGAGAATACCTCAGTAACAACTAAGGTGTGATGGTAGGTCTACTGTATGTAGTGAAGCACTAGGCCAGGAGAGGGAGAATACCTCAGTAACAACTAAGGTGTGATGGTAGGTCTACTGTATGTAGTGTAGCACTAGGCCAGGAGAGGGAGAATACCTCAGTAACAACTAAGGTGTGATGGTAGGTCTACTGTATGTAGTGTAGCACTAGGCCAGGGGAGGGAGAATACCTCAGTAACAACTAAGGTGTGATGGTAGGTCTACTGTATGTAGTGAAGCACTAGGCCAGGAGAGGGAGAATACCTCAGTAACAGCTAAGGTGTGATGGTAGGTCTACTGTATGTAGTGTAGCACTAGGCCAGGAGAGGGAGAATACCTCAGTAACAGCTAAGGTGTGATGGTAGGTCTACTGTATGTAGTGAAGCACTAGGCCAGGAGAGGGAGAATACCTCAGTAACAACTAAGGTGTGATGGTAGGTCTACTGTATGTAGTGAAGCACTAGGCCAGGGGAGGGAGAATACCTCAGTAACAACTAAGGTGTGATGGTAGGTCTACTGTATGTAGTGTAGCACTAGGCCAGGAGAGGGAGAATACCTCAGTAACAACTAAGGTGTGATGGTAGGTCTACTGTATGTAGTGTAGCACTAGGCCAGGAGAGGGAGAATACCTCAGTAACAACTAAGGTGTGATGGTAGGTCTACTGTATGTAGTGAAGCACTAGGCCAGGGGAGGGAGAATACCTCAGTAACAACTAAGGTGTGATGGTAGGTCTACTGTATGTAGTGTAGCACTAGGCCAGGAGAGGGAGAATACCTCAGTAACAACTAAGGTGTGATGGTAGGTCTACTGTATGTAGTGTAGCACTAGGCCAGGAGAGGGAGAATACCTCAGTAACAACTAAGGTGTGATGGTAGGTCTACTGTATGTAGTGAAGCACTAGGCCAGGAGAGGGAGAATACCTCAGTAACAACTAAGGTGTGATGGTAGGTCTACTGTATGTAGTGTAGCACTAGGCCAGGAGAGGGAGAATACCTCAGTAACAACTAAGGTGTGATGGTAGGTCTACTGTATGTAGTGTAGCACTAGGCCAGGAGAGGGAGAATACCTCAGTAACAACTAAGGTGTGATGGTAGGTCTACTGTATGTAGTGTAGCACTAGGCCAGGAGAGGGAGAATACCTCAGTAACAGCTAAGGTGTGATGGTAGGTCTACTGTATGTAGTGTAGCACTAGGCCAGGAGAGGGAGAATACCTCAGTAACAACTAAGGTGTGATGGTAGGTCTACTGTATGTGTAAGCACTAGGCCAGGGAGGGAGAATACCTCAGTAACAGCTAAGGTGTGATGGTAGGTCTACTGTATGTAGTGTAGCACTAGGCCAGGAGAGGGAGAATACCTCAGTAACAACTAAGGTGTGATGGTAGGTCTACTGTATGTAGTGAAGCACTAGGCCAGGAGAGGGAGAATACCTCAGTAACAACTAAGGTGTGATGGTAGGTCTACTGTATGTAGTGTAGCACTAGGCCAGGAGAGGGAGAATACCTCAGTAACAACTAAGGTGTGATGGTAGGTCTACTGTATGTAGTGTAGCACTAGGCCAGGAGAGGGAGAATACCTCAGTAACAACTAAGGTGTGATGGTAGGTCTACTGTATGTAGTGAAGCACTAGGCCAGGAGAGGGAGAATACCTCAGTAACAACTAAGGTGTGATGGTAGGTCTACTGTATGTAGTGAAGCACTAGGCCAGGAGAGGGAGAATACCTCAGTAACAGCTAAGGTGTGATGGTAGGTCTACTGTATGTAGTGAAGCACTAGGCCAGGAGAGGGAGAATACCTCAGTAACAGCTAAGGTGTGATGGTAGGTCTACTGTATGTAGTGAAGCACTAGGCCAGGAGAGGGAGAATACCTCAGTAACAACTAAGGTGTGATGGTAGGTCTACTGTATGTAGTGAAGCACTAGGCCAGGAGAGGGAGAATACCTCAGTAACAACTAAGGTGTGATGGTAGGTCTACTGTATGTAGTGTAGCACTAGGCCAGGAGAGGGAGAATACCTCAGTAACAACTAAGGTGTGATGGTAGGTCTACTGTATGTAGTGTAGCACTAGGCCAGGAGAGGGAGAATACCTCAGTAACAACTAAGGTGTGATGGTAGGTCTACTGTATGTAGTGAAGCACTAGGCCAGGAGAGGGAGAATACCTCAGTAACAACTAAGGTGTGATGGTAGGTCTACTGTATGTAGTGAAGCACTAGGCCAGGAGAGGGAGAATACCTCAGTAACAGCTAAGGTGTGATGGTAGGTCTACTGTATGTAGTGTAGCACTAGGCCAGGAGAGGGAGAATACCTCAGTAACAGCTAAGGTGTGATGGTAGGTCTACTGTATGTAGTGAAGCACTAGGCCAGGAGAGGGAGAATACCTCAGTAACAACTAAGGTGTGATGGTAGGTCTACTGTATGTAGTGTAGCACTAGGCCAGGGGAGGGAGAATACCTCAGTAACAACTAAGGTGTGATGGTAGGTCTACTGTATGTAGTGAAGCACTAGGCCAGGAGAGGGAGAATACCTCAGTAACAACTAAGGTGTGATGGTAGGTCTACTGTATGTAGTGTAGCACTAGGCCAGGAGAGGGAGAATACCTCAGTAACAGCTAAGGTGTGATGGTAGGTCTACTGTATGTAGTGAAGCACTAGGCCAGGAGAGGGAGAATACCTCAGTAACAGCTAAGGTGTGATGGTAGGTCTACTGTATGTAGTGTAGCACTAGGCCAGGAGAGGGAGAATACCTCAGTAACAACTAAGGTGTGATGGTAGGTCTACTGTATGTAGTGAAGCACTAGGCCAGGAGAGGGAGAATACCTCAGTAACAGCTAAGGTGTGATGGTAGGTCTACTGTATGTAGTGAAGCACTAGGCCAGGGGAGGGAGAATACCTCAGTAACAGCTAAGGTGTGATGGTAGGTCTACTGTATGTAGTGAAGCACTAGGCCAGGAGAGGGAGAATACCTCAGTAACAGCTAAGGTGTGATGGTAGGTCTACTGTATGTAGTGTAGCACTAGGCCAGGGGAGGGAGAATACCTCAGTAACAACTAAGGTGTGATGGTAGGTCTACTGTATGTAGTGAAGCACTAGGCCAGGAGAGGGAGAATACCTCAGTAACAGCTAAGGTGTGATGGTAGGTCTACTGTATGTAGTGAAGCACTAGGCCAGGAGAGGGAGAATACCTCAGTAACAACTAAGGTGTGATGGTAGGTCTACTGTATGTAGTGTAGCACTAGGCCAGGAGAGGGAGAATACCTCAGTAACAACTAAGGTGTGATGGTAGGTCTACTGTATGTAGTGTAGCACTAGGCCAGGGGAGGGAGAATACCTCAGTAACAACTAAGGTGTGATGGTAGGTCTACTGTATGTAGTGAAGCACTAGGCCAGGGGAGGGAGAATACCTCAGTAACAACTAAGGTGTGATGGTAGGTCTACTGTATGTAGTGAAGCACTAGGCCAGGAGAGGGAGAATACCTCAGTAACAACTAAGGTGTGATGGTAGGTCTACTGTATGTAGTGTAGCACTAGGCCAGGAGAGGGAGAATACCTCAGTAACAACTAAGGTGTGATGGTAGGTCTACTGTCTGTAGTGAAGCACTAGGCCAGGGGAGGGAGAATACCTCAGTAACAACTAAGGTGTGATGGTAGGTCTACTGTATGTAGTGTAGCACTAGGCCAGGAGAGGGAGAATACCTCAGTAACAACTAAGGTGTGATGGTAGGTCTACTGTATGTAGTGAAGCACTAGGCCAGGAGAGGGAGAATACCTCAGTAACAACTAAGGTGTGATGGTAGGTCTACTGTATGTAGTGAAGCACTAGGCCAGGAGAGGGAGAATACCTCAGTAACAACTAAGGTGTGATGGTAGGTCTACTGTATGTAGTGAAGCACTAGGCCAGGAGAGGGAGAATACCTCAGTAACAACTAAGGTGTGATGGTAGGTCTACTGTATGTAGTGAAGCACTAGGCCAGGAGAGGGAGAATACCTCAGTAACAACTAAGGTGTGATGGTAGGTCTACTGTATGTAGTGTAGCACTAGGCCAGGAGAGGGAGAATACCTCAGTAACAACTAAGGTGTGATGGTAGGTCTACTGTATGTAGTGTAGCACTAGGCCAGGGGAGGGAGAATACCTCAGTAACAACTAAGGTGTGATGGTAGGTCTACTGTATGTAGTGTAGCACTAGGCCAGGAGAGGGAGAATACCTCAGTAACAACTAAGGTGTGATGGTAGGTCTACTGTATGTAGTGTAGCACTAGGCCAGGAGAGGGAGAATACCTCAGTAACAACTAAGGTGTGATGGTAGGTCTACTGTATGTAGTGTAGCACTAGGCCAGGAGAGGGAGAATACCTCAGTAACAACTAAGGTGTGATGGTAGGTCTACTGTATGTAGTGTAGCACTAGGCCAGGAGAGGGAGAATACCTCAGTAACAGCTAAGGTGTGATGGTAGGTCTACTGTATGTAGTGAAGCACTAGGCCAGGAGAGGGAGAATACCTCAGTAACAACTAAGGTGTGATGGTAGGTCTACTGTATGTAGTGTAGCACTAGGCCAGGAGAGGGAGAATACCTCAGTAACAGCTAAGGTGTGATGGTAGGTCTACTGTATGTAGTGAAGCACTAGGCCAGGAGAGGGAGAATACCTCAGTAACAACTAAGGTGTGATGGTAGGTCTACTGTATGTAGTGAAGCACTAGGCCAGGAGAGGGAGAATACCTCAGTAACAACTAAGGTGTGATGGTAGGTCTACTGTATGTAGTGTAGCACTAGGCCAGGGGAGGGAGAATACCTCAGTAACAACTAAGGTGTGATGGTAGGTCTACTGTATGTAGTGTAGCACTAGGCCAGGAGAGGGAGAATACCTCAGTAACAACTAAGGTGTGATGGTAGGTCTACTGTATGTAGTGAAGCACTAGGCCAGGAGAGGGAGAATACCTCAGTAACAACTAAGGTGTGATGGTAGGTCTACTGTATGTAGTGAAGCACTAGGCCAGGAGAGGGAGAATACCTCAGTAACAACTAAGGTGTGATGGTAGGTCTACTGTATGTAGTGTAGCACTAGGCCAGGGAGGGAGAATACCTCAGTAACAACTAAGGTGTGATGGTAGGTCTACTGTATGTAGTGTAGCACTAGGCCAGGGGAGGGAGAATACCTCAGTAACAACTAAGGTGTGATGGTAGGTCTACTGTATGTAGTGTAGCACTAGGCCAGGAGAGGGAGAATACCTCAGTAACAGCTAAGGTGTGATGGTAGGTCTACTGTATGTAGTGTAGCACTAGGCCAGGGGAGGGAGAATACCTCAGTAACAACTAAGGTGTGATGGTAGGTCTACTGTATGTAGTGTAGCACTAGGCCAGGAGAGGGAGAATACCTCAGTAACAACTAAGGTGTGATGGTAGGTCTACTGTATGTAGTGTAGCACTAGGCCAGGAGAGGGAGAATACCTCAGTAACAGCTAAGGTGTGATGGTAGGTCTACTGTATGTAGTGAAGCACTAGGCCAGGAGAGGGAGAATACCTCAGTAACAGCTAAGGTGTGATGGTAGGTCTACTGTATGTAGTGTAGCACTAGGCCAGGAGAGGGAGAATACCTCAGTAACAACTAAGGTGTGATGGTAGGTCTACTGTATGTAGTGAAGCACTAGGCCAGGAGAGGGAGAATACCTCAGTAACAACTAAGGTGTGATGGTAGGTCTACTGTATGTAGTGTAGCACTAGGCCAGGAGAGGGAGAATACCTCAGTAACAACTAAGGTGTGATGGTAGGTCTACTGTATGTAGTGAAGCACTAGGCCAGGAGAGGGAGAATACCTCAGTAACAACTAAGGTGTGATGGTAGGTCTACTGTATGTAGTGTAGCACTAGGCCAGGAGAGGGAGAATACCTCAGTAACAACTAAGGTGTGATGGTAGGTCTACTGTATGTAGTGTAGCACTAGGCCAGGAGAGGGAGAATACCTCAGTAACAACTAAGGTGTGATGGTAGGTCTACTGTATGTAGTGAAGCACTAGGCCAGGGGAGGGAGAATACCTCAGTAACAGCTAAGGTGTGATGGTAGGTCTACTGTATGTAGTGTAGCACTAGGCCAGGAGAGGGAGAATACCTCAGTAACAACTAAGGTGTGATGGTAGGTCTACTGTATGTAGTGTAGCACTAGGCCAGGAGAGGGAGAATACCTCAGTAACAACTAAGGTGTGATGGTAGGTCTACTGTATGTAGTGAAGCACTAGGCCAGGAGAGGGAGAATACCTCAGTAACAACTAAGGTGTGATGGTAGGTCTACTGTATGTAGTGTAGCACTAGGCCAGGAGAGGGAGAATACCTCAGTAACAGCTAAGGTGTGATGGTAGGTCTACTGTATGTAGTGAAGCACTAGGCCAGGAGAGGGAGAATACCTCAGTAACAGCTAAGGTGTGATGGTAGGTCTACTGTATGTAGTGTAGCACTAGGCCAGGGGAGGGAGAATACCTCAGTAACAACTAAGGTGTGATGGTAGGTCTACTGTATGTAGTGAAGCACTAGGCCAGGGAGGGAGAATACCTCAGTAACAACTAAGGTGTGATGGTAGGTCTACTGTATGTAGTGTAGCACTAGGCCAGGAGAGGGAGAATACCTCAGTAACAGCTAAGGTGTGATGGTAGGTCTACTGTATGTAGTGAAGCACTAGGCCAGGAGAGGGAGAATACCTCAGTAACAACTAAGGTGTGATGGTAGGTCTACTGTATGTAGTGAAGCACTAGGCCAGGGGAGGGAGAATACCTCAGTAACAGCTAAGGTGTGATGGTAGGTCTACTGTATGTAGTGTAGCACTAGGCCAGGAGAGGGAGAATACCTCAGTAACAACTAAGGTGTGATGGTAGGTCTACTGTATGTAGTGTAGCACTAGGCCAGGAGAGGGAGAATACCTCAGTAACAACTAAGGTGTGATGGTAGGTCTACTGTATGTAGTGAAGCACTAGGCCAGGAGAGGGAGAATACCTCAGTAACAACTAAGGTGTGATGGTAGGTCTACTGTATGTAGTGTAGCACTAGGCCAGGAGAGGGAGAATACCTCAGTAACAACTAAGGTGTGATGGTAGGTCTACTGTATGTAGTGTAGCACTAGGCCAGGAGAGGGAGAATACCTCAGTAACAACTAAGGTGTGATGGTAGGTCTACTGTATGTAGTGAAGCACTAGGCCAGGGGAGGGAGAATACCTCAGTAACAACTAAGGTGTGATGGTAGGTCTACTGTATGTAGTGTAGCACTAGGCCAGGAGAGGGAGAATACCTCAGTAACAGCTAAGGTGTGATGGTAGGTCTACTGTATGTAGTGAAGCACTAGGCCAGGAGAGGGAGAATACCTCAGTAACAACTAAGGTGTGATGGTAGGTCTACTGTATGTAGTGTAGCACTAGGCCAGGAGAGGGAGAATACCTCAGTAACAGCTAAGGTGTGATGGTAGGTCTACTGTATGTAGTGTAGCACTAGGCCAGGAGAGGGAGAATACCTCAGTAACAACTAAGGTGTGATGGTAGGTCTACTGTATGTAGTGTAGCACTAGGCCAGGAGAGGGAGAATACCTCAGTAACAACTAAGGTGTGATGGTAGGTCTACTGTATGTAGTGTAGCACTAGGCCAGGAGAGGGAGAATACCTCAGTAACAACTAAGGTGTGATGGTAGGTCTACTGTATGTAGTGAAGCACTAGGCCAGGGAGGGAGAATACCTCAGTAACAGCTAAGGTGTGATGGTAGGTCTACTGTATGTAGTGTAGCACTAGGCCAGGAGAGGGAGAATACCTCAGTAACAGCTAAGGTGTGATGGTAGGTCTACTGTATGTAGTGTAGCACTAGGCCAGGAGAGGGAGAATACCTCAGTAACAACTAAGGTGTGATGGTAGGTCTACTGTATGTAGTGAAGCACTAGGCCAGGAGAGGGAGAATACCTCAGTAACAGCTAAGGTGTGATGGTTGGTCTACTGTATGTAGTGTAGCACTAGGCCAGGGGAGGCAGAATACCTCAGTAACAACTAAGGTGTGATGGTAGGTCTACTGTATGTAGTGTAGCACTAGGCCAGGAGAGGGAGAATACCTCAGTAACAACTAAGGTGTGATGGTAGGTCTACTGTATGTAGTGAAGCACTAGGCCAGGAGAGGGAGAATACCTCAGTAACAACTAAGGTGTGATGGTAGGTCTACTGTATGTAGTGTAGCACTAGGCCAGGAGAGGGAGAATACCTCAGTAACAGCTAAGGTGTGATGGTAGGTCTACTGTATGTAGTGTAGCACTAGGCCAGGAGAGGGAGAATACCTCAGTAACAGCTAAGGTGTGATGGTAGGTCTACTGTATGTAGTGAAGCACTAGGCCAGGAGAGGGAGAATACCTCAGTAACAACTAAGGTGTGATGGTAGGTCTACTGTATGTAGTGTAGCACTAGGCCAGGAGAGGGAGAATACCTCAGTAACAACTAAGGTGTGATGGTAGGTCTACTGTATGTAGTGTAGCACTAGGCCAGGGGAGGGAGAATACCTCAGTAACAGCTAAGGTGTGATGGTAGGTCTACTGTATGTAGTGTAGCACTAGGCCAGGAGAGGGAGAATACCTCAGTAACAACTAAGGTGTGATGGTAGGTCTACTGTATGTAGTGTAGCACTAGGCCAGGGGAGGGAGAATACCTCAGTAACAACTAAGGTGTGATGGTAGGTCTACTGTATGTAGTGAAGCACTAGGCCAGGAGAGGGAGAATACCTCAGTAACAACTAAGGTGTGATGGTAGGTCTACTGTATGTAGTGTAGCACTAGGCCAGGAGAGGGAGAATACCTCAGTAACAGCTAAGGTGTGATGGTAGGTCTACTGTATGTAGTGAAGCACTAGGCCAGGGGAGGGAGAATACCTCAGTAACAGCTAAGGTGTGATGGTAGGTCTACTGTATGTAGTGTAGCACTAGGCCAGGAGAGGGAGAATACCTCAGTAACAGCTAAGGTGTGATGGTAGGTCTACTGTATGTAGTGAAGCACTAGGCCAGGAGAGGGAGAATACCTCAGTAACAGCTAAGGTGTGATGGTAGGTCTACTGTATGTAGTGAAGCACTAGGCCAGGAGAGGGAGAATACCTCAGTAACAACTAAGGTGTGATGGTAGGTCTACTGTATGTAGTGTAGCACTAGGCCAGGAGAGGGAGAATACCTCAGTAACAACTAAGGTGTGATGGTAGGTCTACTGTATGTAGTGAAGCACTAGGCCAGGAGAGGGAGAATACCTCAGTAACAGCTAAGGTGTGATGGTAGGTCTACTGTATGTAGTGAAGCACTAGGCCAGGAGAGGGAGAATACCTCAGTAACAACTAAGGTGTGATGGTAGGTCTACTGTATGTAGTGAAGCACTAGGCCAGGAGAGGGAGAATACCTCAGTAACAGCTAAGGTGTGATGGTAGGTCTACTGTATGTAGTGTAGCACTAGGCCAGGAGAGGGAGAATACCTCAGTAACAGCTAAGGTGTGATGGTAGGTCTACTGTATGTAGTGTAGCACTAGGCCAGGGGAGGGAGAATACCTCAGTAACAACTAAGGTGTGATGGTAGGTCTACTGTATGTAGTGTAGCACTAGGCCAGGGGAGGGAGAATACCTCAGTAACAACTAAGGTGTGATGGTAGGTCTACTGTATGTAGTGTAGCACTAGGCCAGGAGAGGGAGAATACCTCAGTAACAACTAAGGTGTGATGGTAGGTCTACTGTATGTAGTGTAGCACTAGGCCAGGAGAGGGAGAATACCTCAGTAACAGCTAAGGTGTGATGGTAGGTCTACTGTATGTAGTGTAGCACTAGGCCAGGAGGAGGGAGAATACCTCAGTAACAGCTAAGGTGTGATGGTAGGTCTACTGTATGTAGTGAAGCACTAGGCCAGGGGAGGGAGAATACCTCAGTAACAGCTAAGGTGTGATGGTAGGTCTACTGTATGTAGTGAAGCACTAGGCCAGGAGAGGGAGAATACCTCAGTAACAGCTAAGGTGTGATGGTAGGTCTACTGTATGTAGTGAAGCACTAGGCCAGGAGAGGGAGAATACCTCAGTAACAGCTAAGGTGTGATGGTAGGTCTACTGTATGTAGTGAAGCACTAGGCCAGGAGAGGGAGAATACCTCAGTAACAACTAAGGTGTGATGGTAGGTCTACTGTATGTAGTGTAGCACTAGGCCAGGGGAGGGAGAATACCTCAGTAACAACTAAGGTGTGATGGTAGGTCTACTGTATGTAGTGAAGCACTAGGCCAGGAGAGGGAGAATACCTCAGTAACAGCTAAGGTGTGATGGTAGGTCTACTGTATGTAGTGAAGCACTAGGCCAGGAGAGGGAGAATACCTCAGTAACAGCTAAGGTGTGATGGTAGGTCTACTGTATGTAGTGAAGCACTAGGCCAGGGGAGGGAGAATACCTCAGTAACAGCTAAGGTGTGATGGTAGGTCTACTGTATGTAGTGAAGCACTAGGCCAGGAGAGGGAGAATACCTCAGTAACAACTAAGGTGTGATGGTAGGTCTACTGTATGTAGTGTAGCACTAGGCCAGGAGAGGGAGAATACCTCAGTAACAGCTAAGGTGTGATGGTAGGTATACTGTATGTAGTGTAGCACTAGGCCAGGAGAGGGAGAATACCTCAGTAACAACTAAGGTGTGATGGTAGGTCTACTGTATGTAGTGTAGCACTAGGCCAGGAGAGGGAGAATACCTCAGTAACAACTAAGGTGTGATGGTAGGTCTACTGTATGTAGTGAAGCACTAGGCCAGGGGAGGGAGAATACCTCAGTAACAGCTAAGGTGTGATGGTAGGTCTACTGTATGTAGTGAAGCACTAGGCCAGGAGAGGGAGAATACCTCAGTAACAGCTAAGGTGTGATGGTAGGTCTACTGTATGTAGTGAAGCACTAGGCCAGGAGAGGGAGAATACCTCAGTAACAACTAAGGTGTGATGGTAGGTCTACTGTATGTAGTGAAGCACTAGGCCAGGAGAGGGAGAATACCTCAGTAACAGCTAAGGTGTGATGGTAGGTCTACTGTATGTAGTGTAGCACTAGGCCAGGGGAGGGAGAATACCTCAGTAACAACTAAGGTGTGATGGTAGGTCTACTGTATGTAGTGAAGCACTAGGCCAGGAGGGAGAATACCTCAGTAACAACTAAGGTGTGATGGTAGGTCTACTGTATGTAGTGTAGCACTAGGCCAGGGGAGGGAGAATACCTCAGTAACAACTAAGGTGTGATGGTAGGTCTACTGTATGTAGTGAAGCACTAGGCCAGGAGAGGGAGAATACCTCAGTAACAACTAAGGTGTGATGGTAGGTCTACTGTATGTAGTGTAGCACTAGGCCAGGAGAGGGAGAATACCTCAGTAACAACTAAGGTGTGATGGTAGGTCTACTGTATGTAGTGTAGCACTAGGCCAGGAGAGGGAGAATACCTCAGTAACA
>NW_025550009.1:0-12996 GCF_905237065.1 Salmo salar | reverse complement strand
TATTGACATGAAAATTGTTATATTTGGTTGCCAAACTTGCTCCTACCATTATGAAATGTAATGTTGTTAATTATTTTGCTTTCCCCATCATCCCAGAATCAAAACAGTGGGGAAATTCGCTGTAACGCCCTGGCCACAGAGAGGGTTTTTGTTCTTTATTTTGGTTAGGCCAGGTGTTACATTGCGGGCGTCTATGTTCCTTTTCTTTCTATGTTTTTGTATTTCTTTGTTTTAATGTGTGGCTCCCAATCAGGCACAGCTGAAGCTCGTTGTTGCTGATTGGGAGTCACACATAAGGAGCATGTTTTTCCTTTGGATTTTGTGGTTAATTGTTTTCTGTTTAGTGTGTTCCTAACAGAACTGTTACAATGCTTTTGGTTTCTTTTATAGTGTTCAAGTGATCATTAAAACCTTTTATGATGAACACTAAGTCCGCTGCACTCAGTCTTCTTCCGACGTTAAAAATGCTACAATTGCACCTTATAACCTGCACTGCACAGTTTCACTGTCTGTTAATGCTTCAACGCGCAAGATTTACATAGTATTACACAATTCTGAATAATTTAATTTAATTGATATTACAGATATTTTATTAGATCAATGTTAAACTGAAGGAAAGACTGACATTCATTAAACTGGTCTTTTATTTATCTCTTCAGGTTACGAGGGATGGAAGAAGGGGGCACCTAAGGAGTCTATTCGATTAAACCCCCCTCCTGGATTCTGCAGTCCATTTTGCATGACTGTGGAAGGGTTCTTTGATTTACAAATCTCTGTCATTCTCTCTATCATAATTCCAATGGATATGTTGTGGATGATATGAGTGGGTGTAATGGATTCAAAGTGTGAGGATGTGGACTATTTACTACAAGATGAAGATTCAAATCACAGTAGGCTTCATTAACCCGGTCCTGATTGTGGAAATTCTGAGTGTCACGTCTTTATTGGACTTAACACTGCTCTGCGGAGATGATCAAGAAAACATCCACCCAGAGAACCAGGGGTGTATCCTTACACCGATTCTGTTGCAAAATATTTTGCAACAGAAACGGTTTACTCCAAACGGAAAACGCAAACTAGAGTTTCTATTGGACAAATTCAGGTAGGTTCCTCCCCATTTTGTTCTGTTCGCTTCCATTTGGTTCTCAAATGGTAAACAGTTTCTGTAATGAATACACCCCAGGAGAATGTCCTTGCTGTTTGCGGGAGCTGCATCAGTCGGAGCAGGAAACCCCTGCCAAGCCCAGGCCACAGTATTACACTGACATGTCCTGCCCAGTGTGTCTACAGAACAGTGGCGTGTATTCATGGACGCCAAAGGAAGCCAGGCTTGACCCAAAAAATGTACCCATTTAAAAATATATATTTATTCTCTGTGTTTCATAATATTTGTCTGTTTGTCTGTTGCCAGTTCGTCTTGTCTCATCAAGCCTACCAGCATGTTTTTCCGTACTCCTGTTCTCTTTAGTCCCTGTTTTCTAGTTCTTCCGGTTTTGACCATTCTGCCTGCCCAGAGCCTGCCTGCCGTTCTGTACTTTACGGACTCTGCCCTGGATTACCGACCTCTGCCTGCCCTTGACCTGTCGTTTGCCTGCCTCCTGTTTTGTAAATAAACATCTGTGATTCGAACTGTCTGCATCTGGGTCTTGTCCTGAGCTCTGATAGCTATTTCCTGTTGAACTTTGTCAACACAGTAGTTGAAGCTTTGCATTGTTGGATTTGGTATAACATATATTGATATATTAAGGAAGCAATACCTAAATTGAATATCATTTTAATGAGCTATCCGTATTGATTATTATTCAAGTTGTGGTAATTGGATACACTGGTAATAATAAAAACACATGTATATTATGTTGATTAAGTATAACAAAGGGATATATTCAAACTCTTCCCCACTTCAACAAGTGATATTATTGTTGGATTATATAGTGGCGGTCGGTACCATTTAAGATGTTTTTTTTTAATGAGCATGGCCTTATTTCTATTACAGTACATTGGATGACGGTCATTCATATTCCACTCACCCATTTCAATGTAACATCTATAGGTTTAGGCATGACACTCAAATTTTCCCTATACCCACCATGAGGTTGTTACAACAACAGGTCGAGATACATTTTAGTAATCGAAGTGACAGACAGTGACACATTCAATTACGCCTTGCACACACTTGCCTGCATCTAGCTGATCAAAGATGTAATCATTAGTCCATCAGTTGCAAAAGAACGTTTCTATTGGACAAATTCAGGTATGTTTATCCCCGTTTTGTTTGCTTCCGTTTAAGAAACGTTTTTCAACAGAATCAGCAGAATGAATACACCCTTGATCACACGCAAATACAGTTCATTTTCATAGCAGCCGCATACAAACAGTATGATCACTTTGCTCGTTGTAATTCCTTCTCGGATCACTTTCCTCCTTTTGCACCTTTACCCTTCGCTAGGGACTTCAGTGCACAACACGTCAGCTGTCTGGGACCAGGCGAGAAAAAAACGTTCCAAGCCAAACCTTCGAATCATAACCGCTAACCGACACACAGCCTACATCATTGTCACCATATTATCTAACGTCATAGTCTACATAACTAATAGAACTAATGCATTAGTAAACCCGCTACAATCATGTAGTATAGTGTACACTCAGCAAGCAGTTTAGCATTTACACCGGCGGGCCCCGGTGGCAATAAATGTATAAAACCAAAAGCTTACCTTGAGGAGTTCCAGTGTTTGATAGCCATAGCCAGCTAGCTAACACAGCGTCCCTCTCTGTTTGAGCCGGGTGTTTGAGTAGACTAAACTAGCTAGCTAGCTAAGTAAGTGAATGTGAAAAAAATACTATGAAATATAGTTAGCTCTCTCTCTCCCTCACTATCATGGTTATCCTTAATTTTTGAAGAAATGTATTTATTCAAAACTGTTCAACTATTGTCTTTCTCTCTTTGAGTTAACTACTGACCACATTTTATGCACTGCAGTGCTAGCTGGTTGTAGCTTATGCTTCCAATACTAGATTAATTCTCTGATCCTTTGATTGGGTGACAAAATGTCAGTTCATGCTGCAAGAGCTCTGATAGTTTGGAGGACGTCCTCCGTAAATTGTCATAATTACTGTGTAAGTCTATGGAACGGGGTGAGAACCATGAGCGTCCTAGGTTTTGTAATGAAGCCAATGTACCCAGAGGAGGACGGAAACTAACTACTGTACACCTTCATTGCAAAACAGTGTGTTTAATTCAATTATTTGGTGACATGTTCATATATTTAGTATAGTTTTATCTAAAAGGATGGTCCTCCCCTTCCTCCTCTGAGGAGCCTCCACTGGTATATACTCTATCAGTTATCCTGTTACAGCTTTTGTACCAAATCCACTGCAGTGTTTCAGGTGCAACGTTTATGGTCATGTTGCAGCAGTGTGTAGGAGGGAGAATCCAAGATGTGGGAAGTGTGCAGGAGGGCATGGGACAAAAGATTGTGTAGTTTCAGTAGATAAAGTTGTGTGTGTCAACTGTAGGGTTGCCCATATTGCTGGGGATCGGAAGTGTCCGGTGCGAGAGTGGCAAGTGGAGGTGGCCCGAGTCAGAGTAGTGCATCCTCTACTTTTTCACTGGCCCAGCATATGACACGTATGCTGGGCCAGTGAAGAAAGTAGAGGAGAATGGGTCAACGGTGAGGGACCCTGAGATGATCCCTGTGACTAGTAGATCTGTGCCAGCACAGAGGGATAGACCAACGAGTGATATATGTTTCAGTAAGGTTGGCTTCTTAGCGTTCATAGCAATGGTTATCAACTGTAGCGCAGAAATGGAACGTCAATCACAGAAAATAGATGTTATGGTGGCAGCTGCAGAGAAGTACTTCGGTAGAGCTTCAGAAGAGTTACAGGGTGTGTTTAGTGGTGGTGTTCCATCCTCCCAGTCTGGTGGCATGGTGCATTAGCATATAGGGTCAAAGTAGTGGAATGGATTGGTGTTTTTTATTTGTATTTTTATGAAATAGTGATATGTGTAGGGTTAGTTGGTGATTCAATATTTTATTTCCCTTCCTTTTTAATTTGTATCACAAAATGTAACATGATTGAACACACTCCCGAACAGTAGTTGGCCGCATTCACAAACAAAATGTGCAAACGCTATGATACTGAAGAAGAAGAAGACGAGATTAAGAGGGACAGACTTTTTTACTTGACAGGCTCACTTTCACGTTAACCTCGTCATCTTTCTTCTCTTGTCAGCAGGACATAATATAGAGAGAGGTAAGATGAATATCGATTTTGAGACATGACATGTAGTATTTTCATATTTTTGTATACACTTTTCATATTAATTCGATATTCCTGTTCTTTTTAAAAGATTTCTCACAAGCTCTGTTGAATGTCAACACAGCACTGAGCGTATACCAAGCTTTTTATTTTCAAAGCCTTTTACATTGAATTCAGCTCGTGTTATGCAAATTTTGCAACCCGCGGAAACAACTTTGAACATGACTACCACAAAAAGTAAAATATTTTGATATGTTAGCGAAAGTGAATAAACATATGTCTTCGTAAAATCTATTTTGTGACATTTTATCACCAAAGTACACCCTAATTGTACTGTATAAAGTTGAATCAAATTGCAATCACTCTAGAATAATTGTCTTAGTATTTAAACTAGAAAGGGTATGAACAAAACGTTGACAAATACTATAAACCTGTCATAGGTAGCTATGTAGAAATTGCTCTGGTTGCTAAGATTCGAATGGTTCTTCTTTTATTTCAGCTTGTGTGACAAAACAAGCTATCCAATGTGCCATTATTAAATGCTATGAAACATTTTCATTAACCCAAAATATAGTATTTTTCAGCTGTTTGAAGCTGATGTACCAAACCGAAAGTTAAAAGACCCAAAAATGAAACTTAACGGGAAGCATAGAAACGGATGTACATAGAATGCATCTATCGCTTTTCAGACATGCTTTCAACGAGTGACAGATCTACAACTCACATTTCTATGTGAATTTGGTTGCGTCGCCCAAAAGCTACTTACTGCGCCTAGATTACGCATTCTATCAATTGTGCCTTTTCACTCTTGTTTGTGTTTGTGCCCATTGTTGTACTTTGTATCAAAGCGTCATACAATGGCTGCCAATCCTGATTACCAAGCAATTGATTTGCTAAGAGATAGAGGTTATGTGCCAGGGAAAACGGATACATTGCTGCCAACCCAAGTAACTGATAACATGAGCTCGGATGAAACGAGGTAAGAGGAGTTTCCGATTAAATACCAATAGTCAGTGAAGTGTTACCAATTGAATTATTTGATAGAAAAACTAGACGTTTTAGAACATTTGTAGCAATAAAATTGCGTGTTTCGTGATTGTATTCCATTCTAAATATGAACAGTTATATCCAAATAAAGTAGGACCAATTTTACCTCAAGCTATAGTGGAAAATCTTATTATTTTTGTATCAGGGAAGGAAGTCCAAAAACACCTGTGCCTTACACCCTGAACAGTGATTGGTCCATGTGTCAACCAATAACATTCAACGGTGGGATCCGTACCTCTGTGAAATGGTGAGATGCTGTCTTCTGAAATATTTATGTACAGTGCATTTGGAAAGTATTCAGATCCCTTGACCTTTTCCCACATTTTATTATGTTACAGCCTTATTCTAAAATGGATTAAATAGTTCCCCCCACATCAATCTACACACAATACCCCATAATGACAAATAAAAAACAGGTTATTACAAATAAAAACTGATATCACATTTACCTAAGTATTCAGGCCCTTTACTCAGTACTTTGTTGAAGCATCTTTGGCAGCAATTACAGCCTTGCGTCTTCTTGGGCATGACGCTACAAGCTTGGCACACCCGATTTGGGGAGTTTCTCCCATTCTTCTCTGCAGATCCTCTCAAGCTCTGTCTGGTTGGATGTGTAGCTTCGCTGCACAGCTATTTTCAGGTCTCTCCAGAGATGTTCGATCGGGTTCAAGTTCGGGCTCTGGCGGGCCACTCAAGGACATTCAGAGGCTTGTCCCAAAGCCACTCTTGTGTTTTCTTGGCTGTGTGCTTAGGGTCGTTGTCCTGTTGGAAGGTGAACCTTTGCCCCAATCTGAGGTCCGGAGTACTCTGGAGCAGGTTTTCATCAAGGATCTCTCTTTACTTTGCTCTGTTAATCTTTCCCTCGATTCTGACTAGTCTCCCAGTCCCTGCCTCTGAAAAACATCCCCACAAAATGATGCTGCCACCACCATGCTTCACCATAGGGATGGTGCCAGGTTCCCCTCCAGAAGTGACATTTGGCATTCAGGCCAAAGAGTTCAATATTGGTTTCATCAGACCAGAGAATCTTGTTTCTCATGGTCTAAGAATCCTTTAGGTGCCTTTTGGCAAACTCCAAGCGGGCTGTCATGTGCCTTTTACTGAGGCATGGCTTCCGTCTGGCCACTCTACCATAAAATACCTGATTGATGGAGTGCCTCAGAGATGGTTGTCCTTCTGGAAGGTTCTCCCATCTCCACAGAGGAACTCAGGAGCTCTGTCAGAGTGACCATCGGGTTCTCGGTGACCTCCTGACCAAGGCCCTTCTCCCCGACTGCTCAGTTTGGCCGGGTGGCCAGCTCTAGGAAGATTCTTGGTGGTTCCAAACTTCTTCCATTTAAGAATGATTGAGGCCACTGTGTTCTTGGGGACCTTCAATGCTGCTGAAATGTTTTGGTACCCTTCCCCAGATCTGTGCCTCGACACAATCCTGTCTCTGAGCTCTACGGACAATTCCTTTGACCTCATGGCTTGGTTTTGCTCTGACATGCACTGTCCTTATATAGACAGATGTGTGCCTTTCTAAATCATGTCCAATCAATTGAGTTTACCACAGGTGGACTCCAATCAAGTTGTAGAAACATCGCAAGGATGATCAATGGAAACAGTATGCACCTGAGCTCAATTTAGAGTCTCAAAGCAAAGGGTCAAAATACTTATGTAAATAAGGTATTTCTGTTTTTTATTTTTAATAATTTAGCAAACATTTCTAAAAACGTATTTTTGCTTTGTCATTATGGGGTGTTGTGTGCAGATTGATGAGGAAAAAAATGTATTTTAGAAAAAGCCTGAAACGTAACAAAATGTGGAAAAAGTCGGGATCTGAATACTTTCTGAATGCACTGTAAAACATTAGTCAATCTCTTTTTGTTCACTTTAATAACAGAGATGGCTCACAAACCGACCTGCAAACCTCTACTCTCCTGAAGAAAAAAAAAACATTGATGACTTTTTAGATTTCCAACCACTTTTGACAAACATTTCAGACCCTGGTCTTCTCTTTTTCTCTGTTGTTGCTAGGAGCCAGCAGGTGGAGACAGAGTACTCAGTGTATACAGTCGGCTCAGCAGACAGTGAGATTGATTTATATGGATCTGGTCTTCATATGAATCAGAGGTACAGTATGTATGCCCATAATGTAAACCAGATATATGCCTTTGTTTTGGTGTTATGAGGAATTCTAGCCTGAGCTATTTATTGATTTCCTATAGTGTAAGTGTTTGTTGTTCATAGTACTGAATGCTGCCTTATCTACTATCATGTACGATGATGAGGTGGCAGGTAGCCTAGCGGTTAAGAGCTTTGGGCCAGTAACCGAAAGGTTTCTGGGTCGAATCCAACAACCAATCTGCCGATGTGCCCTTGAGCAAGGCACTTAACTCTAATTGGTCCTGTGAGTCACTCAAATGTAAAAATGTACAATGTAAAACATAATGCTGTTGATCCTTTGCTATGGACGTGCATGTGTTATAAACGTGCATGTAACTTCATTCAGCTTTAACCTTTCTACAGCCCTACTGTTGAGGACCCTCTGCCTGCTTTAGGCCAGATGCAGGATAGCAGAATAGTACATCGTACCAGACTGGACTGTACTATATGTGTACAGCGCAGCGACGAAGCTGTGAAGTTCTGCCAGGATTGCAAGGCTACTTTCTGTGAGAACCATGTTAGAGACCACTACCAGGCCCCAGGACTGATGAAACACACATTGGTGGAGGCCACTGAAGGAAGGAAAACCATTCCAAATGTAGATGATCAGGTCCATGAAACATATGTTGAAACAGAACAAACTGTGCCTCAGGTAGAGTTTCGTTCTTCTCCAGTGAAATGTCTATTTGGTCCCCTGATAGAAATTGTCAAGAAAGGTATTGACTAGGGTTGCAAAATGATGGTAACTTTCCTTAAATTCCCCGGTTTTCCAGAAATGAGGATTCTGGATTTCCTGCTTATTCCCTCCTGATTCCAGGAATCCTCCAACTGAGATTACTGGAAAACCTGTGAATTTGAGAAAAGTTACCAGAAATGTGCAATCCTAATAGTGACCTACAGTATATACATGACGTACAGTGAGGGAAAAAAGTTTTTGATACCCTGCTGATTTTGTACGTTTGCCCACTGACAAAGAAATGATCAGTCTATAATTTTAATGGTAGGTTCATCTGAACAGTGAGAGACAGAATAACAACCAAAAAATCCAGAAAACGCATGTCAAAAATGTTATAAATTGATTTGCATTTTAATAAGGGAAATAAGTATTTGACCCCCCTCTCAATCAGAAAGATTTCTGGCTCCCAGGTGTCTTTTATACAGGTAATGAGCTGAGATTAGGAGCACACTCTTAAAGGGAGTGTGCTGGGACAGCTGGGACTATAGTAGACAGCTGGGACTAAAGACAGCTGGGACTATAGTCACCAAGAAAACAATTGGTAACACACTATGCCGTGAAGGACTGAAATCCTGCAACGCCCGCAAGGTCCCCCTGCTCAAGAAAGCACATATACATGCCCGTCTGAAGTTTGCCAATGAACATCTGAATGACTCAGAGGACAACTGGTGAAAGTGTTGTGGTCAGATGAGACCAAAATGGAGCTCTTTGGCATCAACTCAACTCGCCGTGTTTGGAGGAGGAATGCTGCCTATGACCCCAAGAACACCATCCCCACCGTCAAACATGGAGGTGGAAACATTATGCTTTGGGGGGGGTTTTTCTGCCCTCAGCCAGGGCATTGAAAATGGGTCGTGGATGGGTAGCATGTCCAGCATGACAATGACCCAAAACACACGGCCAAGGCAACAAAGGAGTGGCTCAAGAAGAAGCACATTAAGGTCCTGGAGTGGCCTAGCCAGTCTCCAGACCTTAATCCCATAGAAAATCTGTGGAGGGAGCTGAAGGTTCGAGTTGCCAAACGTCAGCCTCGAAACTTTAATGACTTGGAGAAGATCAGCAAAGAGGAGTGGGACAAAATCCCTCCTGAGATGTGTGCAAAGCTGGTGGCCAACTACAAGAAACGTCTGACCTCTGTGATTGCCAGCAAGGGTTTTGCCACCAAGTACTAAGTCATGTTTTGCAGAGGTGTCAAATACTTATTTCCCTCATTAAAATGCAAATCATTTTATAACATTTTGACATGCGTTTTTCTGGATTTTTTGGTTGTTATTCTGTCTCTCACTGTTCAAATAAACCTACCATTAAAATTATAGACTGATCATTTCTTTGTCAGTGGGCAAACGTACAAAATCAGCAGGGGATCAAATACTTTTTTCCCTCACTGTAGTTCCATGACTCTCCTTCGTAGGTCTGCTCATGGAAAACAGCCTTCTTCTTCAGTCTTCTGGGGATTCTCATTCTGGTACTTGCCCTGGTAGGACTTGCATGTTATACACAATTGTGTGTCACTGTACACGGTGAGTTTACTCATTTTTTCTTTATTTCTCGTTTTGTTCCAGTATTAATGTTATTCACTTATTCAATTGAACATCTTTTAACCTTTTAACCTTTTTTAACCTATTTTAAATATCCTGCATCTTTGCAGGGTCTGAGGTGGGATTTCAGCAACGGATTGTTCTGCTGGGGAAGACTGGATCAGAGAAGAGAGCATCAGGAAACACCATCCTGGGAAGAGAGGCCTTTAAAGTGGAGGCTTCACCTTCGTATGGGCCACAGTGTGAGGAACAAGATGCTGTTGTGGGCCAAAATAACATAACTATGATTAACACCCCAGATGTGTTGCCATCTGAGGAACTTGCAGGTAAAGTAGCTCAATGCATCAACATCTCAACACCTCACGTGTTCCTGCTGGTGATCAGGTTGTGCAATTGGTGTACAGAAGAGGAGAAGAAAACTGTCAAATGGATGAATGAGAACTTTGCGGAGGAGGCCCTTAAATACACCATTGTGCTGTTCACTGGTGGAGACCAGCTAGAAGGGAAACCAGTGGAGGAGTATCTAATGGACAATAGTGATTCCCTAAAGCTTCTCAGTATGTGTGGTGGTAGACATCACGTCTTCAATAACAAAGAAAAGAATGACCTCACTCAGGTCACAGAGCTGCTGGAGAAGATAGATGGATTATTGAATGAGAATAGGGGATACTATCATGTGACCAACATCTTGACCCGGAGGAGAGAGGAGATCAGGAGGAGGGAGGAGGCTCTGAGAAAGATACTGGAACAGGAGGTTAGAAAGAGGGATGCAGCCATAGCAACGATAAGAGAGGAGGAGGAGAAAAAGAGGGATGCAGCCATAGCAATGATAAGAGAGGAGGAGGAGAAAAAGAGGGATGCAGCCATAGCAACGATAAGAGAGGAGGAGGAGAAAAAGAGGGAGACTGAAGAGAGAAAAGTCTGTGAGGGGGAAGATGAAGGGAGGAAGGTCATTGATAATCTGGCATTGAAAGTCTCAGGCTCAAAAATGTATGTAGGAGTAACAGTGATCACAATGATCATACTAATTGTCCTTTAATGATACTAAACTGAACATTAGGGAGTCTTTTCATTTGGTATTCACAATCATCATCTGAACATTAGGGAGTCTCTTCAATCATCATCTGAACATTAGTTTGTCTCTTCAATCATCATCTGAACATTAGTGAGTCTCTTCAATCATCATCTGAACATTAGTGAGTCTTTTCAATCATCATCTGAACATTAGGGAGTCTCTTCAATCATCATCTGAACATTAGTGAGTCTCTTCAATCATCATCTGAACATTAGTGAGTCTCTTCAATCATCATCTTTACATTAGTTTGTCTCTTCAATCATCATCTGAACATTAGTTTGTCTCTTCAATCATCATCTGAACATTAGTTTGTCTCTTCAATCATCATCTGAACATTAGTTTGTCTCTTCAATCATCATCTGAACATTAGTGAGTTTCTTCAATCATCATCTGAACATTAGTGAGTCTCTTCAATCATCATCTGAACATTAGTGAGTCTCTTCAATCATCATCTGAACATTAGTTTGTCTCTTCAATCATCATCTGAACATTAGTTTGTCTCTTCAATCATCATCTGAACATTAGTTTGTCTCTTCAATCATCATCTGAACATTAGTTTGTCTCTTCAATCATCATCTGAACATTAGTGAGTCTCTTCAATCATCATCTCTTATTGTAAAGCAGGGTGACCTCTGAAAACAAAACAAGTTTGCAGATGAAAATGATAAGTTCATTTATTAATTGATTTCATTGATTAATTGTTAGAAGTGGTTTTATATATTCTTTAAGAACATATCTCCCATTATAACCTGGTGTTTAGAGAAATATAAGATACCTGCACTTTCTCCAATGGGTGAACAAATAATGCAGTGTCATGTATTATGCAATATAAAGGTCAAAACGGTCAAGGAATACAGTTGAATCATCATATAGCTGTGTTGGGATTTGTTTGGTGCAGTATTTTCAATGTTATATTAACTGGGCCTGGAAATTCACTATACTGTAGCTGTGTCTCATGAAGTGCTGGACCCAGTTTAAATGTCCTTTAATAAAACCAATGTCAGAACATCAATGTAAAATATCAGTTATGCATTTTGTACCACATCAGTGAGGCGCAGTTGGCTAAGCTACTACCGGGAACTGCTCAGTGCCAGAGGCCAGCTAGTTACTGGGTTGTTTCACAATAAGAGTGCCTTTTGCGTCCCTTTGATATCTTGTCAGGGGTTCAACTAGGGGTCATGATGGGGGCTGTACCAAATGTTTGGTGTATTATAATAATTGATTATGCTTATGTTGTATTAATAGAAGGGGAGGGGTTATAAGACCCCACCCTCCTTACATTTATTGGGTCCTAGACTACAGATAAACAATATATATATATATATTCATTATAAAGGTTTAATATTGTTCCACAGTTGTTTTCTAGTCTCTCTGCCTCATAAAGAAACTGTCTGGGAAATGTGTGACTGTGAAGACAGAACTCTGCAGGGGAGTGTAAGAGATAAGAGACTAGTCAGACATTCCACTATAAATGAACTTGGACATTTACTGCTAAGCTTTTAGATAACACTAAAAGTCTTCTTTATATAGCTGTGTAGGCATGGTTTTGATCTCATGAGTAGAAGTTAATGACGTAGGCAGTGACATCACAAGGGTTGACTACAAGCATGATAAAAGCAACTTGGGACCTTTTCTATTTTGCAGAACTTACTCGGAAACATGCATGCTATGTTCCTGTTGCCAACTTCTGTCTGCAATTGCATTAATAAATGAATGAATGATTTAATTAAAGATATTGTCAGAATGCTAATTTCACCAATGAGCCAATGATTGACAAGGAACAATGAACGAACCCCAACCATCTTAAGTAGAAATTGTGCACTAATTGTCACGTCCTGACCAGTAAAGGGGGTTATTTGTTATTGTAGTTTGGTCAGGACGTGGCAGGGGGTGTTTGTTTTATGTGTTTCAGGGTTTTTGGTTAATGTTCTATGTTAGTATATTTCTATGTTCGATTTCTAGTCTTCCTATTTCTATGTTTAGTTTAGTTAGGTTGACCTTCAATTGGAGGCAGCTGTTCCTCGTTGCCTCTAATTGAAGGTCCTATTTAGTAGGGGTGTTTTTTCATGGGTTTTTTGTGGGTAGTTGTTCCAAGTGTAGCTGTGTGCCTCACAGGACTGTTGCTTCGTCGTTGTTTTTGTTTAAGTGTTTATTTTGGTCTTCTTCTCAATAAAGAAGATGAGCATACACAT